>NW_010209071.1:2971-40134 GCF_000695765.1 Mesitornis unicolor
ACAAGAAGACAGGTGATGCACATGCAGAAGAAATCGTGGTTGCTAAGTTTTTCTCCTGGGACTCCTTTTCATAGGGCACCAGATGTGTAATTTATGTGTTGCTAATATTCTTTAGACTGCAAGCAATCCCTGCATAACTCTTCCTGTGAAGCGACAGAATGATTGGGTTGGCCAAAAAGTAATTGCATCTTTTTCTGGGTAAATGAAAGGCAATTTTTTCATGGGAAACAAAACCTGTTTTAAACAATATTTTGTCCATTTTGTTAAATTACCTTTTTCCATCTTTCAGGCAACTTCATGATTCCACGCTCAAAAAAGTTCTTATCTTTTTTGGCAAAAAAACAGTTCAAAAAATGATTTGATAGCCTCAGCAGCAGTGAAGGTTTTACCGTTCAAGGCATTTTGCAAGGAATGTAATGAATGGTAGCCTGATGGGGCCAGATCTAGTGAATATGGTGGATATGGTAACACATTCCATCCATGCTGCAACAATTTTTGACAAGTGACCAAACCTGTATGTGATCTAGCTTTACCATGGAGAAACACAACACCTTTGTAATTCACCAGTTCTGGACACTTCTGTTTGATGGCACCATTTAATTTATCTGGTACACATCCAAATTAATGGTTTGATTCCTTGGAAGAAATTCAAAGTACACAGTACCTCTGAAATCCCACCAGACTGACAGCATCACCTTCCTTTGATGAATATCTGCTTTTGAAGCTCTTTGAGCTGGTTCTTCATGCTTGCTCCATCATATTTTTCATTTGTTGTTGTAGACAATCCATTTTTCCTCATCTCTTATCATACATCTCAAAATTGGATTGTTTTTGTCATGTTTCAAGATTGAATCACAGATGTCAACATGCTTAGTGAGATGAATTTCTTTGAGTTCGTGTGGTATCCAAATATCAAACTTCCTAACTTATCCAAGTTGTTTTAAATGGTTTTCAATGCTCTGTTTCGATATGTTAAGATTATCAGCAACATCTTGTGTCATTAAATGTTGATTTGATTTGATCAGTGCCTTGATTTTGTCATTATCAGCTTTGATTTGCCTTCCTGAGTGTGGTGCATCTTTAACATCAATATCTCTGGATCAAAATTTAGCAAACCTGACATTACAAATTTAGCAAATTCAGACACTGCCAGAGATTTAAGGCATCTTCACCATACACATCACATAACTTGTTATGAGCTTGCACAGCATTATTTCCTTTTTGTAAATAATACAGCAGAATATGACGACAATGTTTCTTTTGATTTTCTATGTTGAAATCAATGAAAAATAAATAATTCTTAATGAAAATCATGCAGTTCTTTTTCTAAAACAAGCTTGAACTGTCAGCTGTCAAGTTACATAATGAATTTACGGTTTACAATGAAGTTAGTTACATTTCAAGCCATGTGTGTCCATCTATTAAAAAAATAATACAAATACTTTTTGGCCAATTCAATAGGTAACATTAAAACATCACGGGTTGCAAGAAAATAATGACCCAGGGTTGGAGGTAGTGGAGCTTTGTGCTCTATCATTTTTTCTAATAGATGGCAAAAGAAACGATGCTTCCAACTAAATAAATTATTTCTTCCAAATGTGTGATACTTGCTCCTGTTGTAGCTTCACACTGGTGTCAGCCAAGTAATCCTGAAGTTTGCTTTGTGGTCAGGGCTGGTGGAGTGGCAGATCAACTGTACAGAGCTAACAGGGCTGAATGGGGCAAGCTTCCATAGAAATTGAATGAATTGAATTCAGCCTACTGAATCCTGAGCTAATGTATAAATTAGGATGATAATACTGAGCTTATCTGACTCCTATGGTTAAAATCCTGCTAGGTACAAGATCAGTGATTTCTGAGAGGCGTTAGTGAAGTGAAGCATTAGGGATGTCTTTAGCTCTACTGACTCCCTTGACATTTGATTTACTTTTTGACTGAATATTTTCCTCATCTCCTGCAAATGCCTGCAGGTGGGCTGGATTCTCCCTTCAATGGAAAATCCCACTGGAGTTAGCCAGAAACTGTGCCAGTTTACGTGCATATGCTTAACACTGCTTTCAAAATTGCTGCAAATTTTTTCCAGCAAAATCCAACAACACTGAGAGAAAAAGTAGACTTTTCCCTGCTTTTGTTGTTGTTGTTTTAGAACAGAGAACTTTGGGCATTCTGGCTTTCAGTAAAAGAAGTGGGTTTTGATACAGAACTGGACAATATAAATGAAAACATTTTCCTAAAAAAAGTTACATTTTCATTTAAAAAGCGGCTAAAAATACCCAACAGAAAATAGTGCAATAACAACTCCACACCTCCTTTACTCTCTGAAATAATTAACAGTTATGAGTTTATGGAGGGCATGGGGGAAGGAAGAGGGGGGCTGGGTGAAGGCTTGTCCCTTTGGCTCTCTCCGTGTACTGTGCATTGTGCAGGTTGTGTGATGTGACTGTGCCCATACAGCTGAGAGACCAATGCCACCATGCCCAGGACATTTGATAGCTCCCACCACAGTATAGAGGTGGCAGAGGTGTTGCGCTGCCTGTCTCCTGGTACATGTTGAGATGATGAGGCTGTACCGGGTAGTGAGGAGAGGGGTGGTTGCGGGGCTGCAACCCCCTGCGAGTCCCCAAGATCCTGCCAGTGAAGATGCAGTCGGTTCAGGACTTTACACTGATGACTTCAGAGTAGCTTCAATGACATGACAACCATGACAGAACAATTGTGTGTGCTGTACACAGTGTTTCTAACAGGAATAGAACTGGAAACCATGATGCTTCAAATTTATTTATTTATTTTTTCTCCTAGGAACCACCTTTAATTTAATGAGCTCCCAGCACTAGGCACAAGTAGGAGTAAAACACTCACACAGCCCACTATGCCAATTAGTTTGAACAAGGTGACAATGAGGGCACTTTTTATCAAGAATTTAATGAAAATATTTCAGATACCTTTCCTTCCAGTTTCTGAGATGTGATAATCAAATTGTGCAAGGAAAAAAATTCTGAGATTGTAAAATCTGTGCAGGGTTTGGTTTCCTCTTTGTTTTCTAGCCATATAATGGGTTTTAGCCTTGTTAATATAAAAATATTGGTCTTGGTGGATTGGTAACAAACTGATTCTGTGCTTGAAGAGGCAGAAGAAAATCCTCATTAGGAGTGTTTGTTGCATGTAGCTAAATTGTGTTACAGAATGGTGATGCTACCATTACTGTTTTAATCTTAACATGGCATTAACAAAAGAAGGAAAAAAAGAGTTCTATTTTCTCATTTTCAAGGAGAAAAGAAATCAATTATATTATTAGAAAAGCAATTACATAAACATGGTGTATATGATGTAGGGAGCTATTTAAAAACTGAAGTAAAAGATCTAGCCAACAACAATAATGACTCTTTAAATGTCAACCTATATAAATATTTGAATGTGTTTATGCAAACATGCATGTGTTTGTGGGTGTGTGTGACAAACAGAGAGCACTTTCCAAAATCAAAACTTCTGAATGATGAGGAATGTCTAGGAGTTGAGTGTTCTTATGAGTAAGCAGCAAGGGTAAAACTTGTTTCTAGAAAGAAAGCCAGGATACTTGCTGTATGCACAACTCACATATGATAGCAAATACACGGCAAATATTCTTTCTCAGGTCCTATTTGCAGAGATGTCCCAGTCTTGCAGTCAGAGAAGTGATGTCGCTGCTCAGTGCACGGGGGTTGCATGAGATGACCTTTAAAGGTCCCTTCCAACCCAAAACCCCCTTTGGTTCTGTGGTTCTATAATTAGTGTGGTGCAATAGGAGCAGCTCTGTAGAATTAAACCCTGGATGGTTTTGGACTACCTCCAGTCTGTTTCCATCGACTGAATGCCCATAGGAAGTTAGAGCACATTGGGTGTACTCTTAAAGTACAACTTCCACCTTAGTTTCATCAGGAACTCAGTTTATATGCTCTGTAACAACTTTACATAAGAGTCAAAGCAAAGAAATGTGACTGCTCTGGAGATTCAATGCATGAACTAGCTTCTAATTCAAATTAAATTGTTGACACAGACTCACACTTTGGTATGTCTATTCAGAGTCATGCAAGCCCCACAAAATTCACGCCTAGGTCCTTGTAGGATTGAATGTCCACAAAAGCAAAAGAAGTCCTTTATAATGCCAGATTTCTACTGATGGTCATTTAGTTGTTTCTCACCCAGTAAATAAAATGGTTCCATATTGCATAACTAAAAGTTACAATAATAAAATGCTTTATGATTAGTAAAAGCAAAGGGCCCATTGCAATCACTCATATAAAGCATGAATGTAAATATCCTGTCTAATTAAGCTCATGATCTTGTTTACAATAAGACAAAAATAAAAATCTGTAAACAAGTAATCTGTGAGCAGTAGACTAATGAAGCCTGATTTTGGAACAGATTTGCATCACTCAGATGAGTGACTTGGTAACTGACTCACACCAGCATTTGTCTGTAATCTTTGCATCTGTCTTTGCAATTTTTTTCATCTCATCCCTTATGACCATTGTTTCTGGCACTGTTTTTTTGTGGATGCACGGCTGATTGCATTTGATCATAGAAATTAGCTGAAGGGCTTAAGAGCTGTTGGGGTGAATCTGTGAACATTTCAGCTGTTTCTCTTGAGCTACCTTGGTTTTTAGACACTGCAGGAACATAGTTTCCCATGAGGAGTCCATAATTTACCCAGGCATGGTTGAATTTGATCAGCACATTTCTAAATCCTCCATGCTATAGGAAAGCTGCATGCCTGCTTCTCCTCCTGGCGTTGCTTTGTGATTAAACACACCTGTGTTAACCAGCTACTCGTGTTCACCTTCATTCATCTACTTTTAACTTGTACTGGTGTAACTTTGACACCAGGCCTGTTGATCTACTTAACTTATAATAAAGGGCATGTCTGAAGAGTACGATAGTCTTGCCACTGATTTTAATGTAGGAGTAGAATATAAGAGCATTTGCTAAATGAATGTTGAATAGGTCTGGAGGATTTCTTCTTTAGATTACAGTGAAACCATCTACTTAAGTACTTTGGTATTTGTTAAAGAGAAATAACTCTTTCCAAACAATGTTTTGTATTCAAACATGGAAAGTAGAACACAGAGCATTCAAAACTCTGATTATATTATGACTCAAGTGATCACAGAATGGTTGAGGTTGGAAGGGACCTCTGGAGGTCATCTGGTCTAATACCTGTGTCAAGGAGGACCACACAGAGTCAGTCACGCATGAATATGTTTAGATGGCTTTTGAATATCTCCAAGGAGGGAGACTCCATTTCCTCTCTGGGAAATCTGTTCCCAGTTCTTGATTACCCTCACGATATAAGAGTGTTCACTGATGTGCAGACGGAAACTCCCCTTGCCCCCAGAAGTATCTGACGGTTTTCCCATAGTTGTGCCTTGCAGGCACTTCCTTGCTTCCATGCTAATGTTTGAGGTGACCCCACTTAAGCCCTGATGTGTTGATTTTTGTCTTCTCTTTAGTTCACATTACCCCCTTTACTTGTCAACACTGTCAACCACTCCCTCACATGACTGCTGAAAACTCTCTTTCCCCAGTTATTCCTAGTTTAAAGCTGTTCTTACCGGGTCAGCCATCCTGCTGGCAGAGAACTCTGCCCCGCTTAGCTAAGTGGATCCCATCTCTTCCAGGCAGATGACAGTCCTCAAACAGGGTCCCATGGCAGTAGAAGTCAAATGTCTTTTGCCAACAGCAGCTCTGCAACTAGTTGCTGACATGTAGCTCCTCACACCCTTTCACCTCACTGACAGGATTGAGGAGAGCACTATCGGGATCACCATATTTCTGACTGGTGCCTTCACAGCTCTCTAGTCATGTTAGACTATCATTGGTGTCTTCACAGAAGAACAGGAGTTAATTGTCAGAGGTTTCGACAAACTTTGGCAGTCTCTCCACAGCATCTCAAATCCAGGCCTTCGCAAGCAGCAAATTTCTCTAGAAATGACTAGCCTGGTCAACAGATGTGTCCTCTATTCCCCACAACTGGATTTCACCCACAGTATTGCTCCTCACTTCCTCCTGGTGCTCCTGCACAGCTCTGAGGCACTTGGCTCAGTTGCTTCACTTGAAAGCACACCTAGCTACTCTTCAGCTTTGAGGGACACAAACTCATTCCATAGTTGCAAGCGTTCAGGTGGTGGAGCAGATGCCTTCCTCTGTGTCAGAAGTTACTGGCTTTCAATTTTCACCCACCTCAGTGCTTACTCTTGCTGTCCTGCTAGGAACAGACTCTACCTGTGCCTCCACTGCAGTTGGATCTGGGGCTCTTGAAGCCACGAGGTCTCTGAGCAAATTCTTTCTGCCTTTCTCATAATTTTTGATGCTGACTCCTTTCTATAACTCCCCCACTTGGTAACACAGCTCTGCAACAACAGCACACTAGGAAAGAAGACCACCTCTCACAGCCTCAGGAGGAGGTGCTGGGGACTCTCTGCAGCCAGGGTCTTCCAGAGCTGTGATCACCACCCAAAGCTCTGTTTGGGTTAACACCTCCATCATGGCAGGGACAGCTGCTCCCACACCTGCTGGGGAATGAGCTGTGGCTCCTGTGAGGAGGAGCTTTTCTTTGTTCCCAATCCCAAAACACAAAACCTGATTTCAATAAGTCAAAGATTGGATTAGATTTTTGCTATAAACTGATGAAAAAATTGTAGGCTTTAATATATCTTAGATGGGTTTTTAAAATAAAATAGCTTGCGTTCACTCACTTTACCTGGTATATTCTTTATTCATGTGTGGGCAGAGTATACAGTTTTTTAAAACTAATTTTCTTAGTTGTATGCCAGCAAGGATTCCAAAAGAAAATATAAGTGAAACAAAATAAAATACAGGTAAAATGTGTTAGTAATATAGTTGTTTAACTCCATCTAGCTGATAAGATGAAAACTCAGGCGAAGATGCAGAGTGAAGAAAGAAACCAATCTGTTTTTACAAGCAGTTGTTTCCTTATTTACCCAATAGAGATCATAAAATAATTTTCTCTGTTGTTTGAGCATGCAATGCACCTGGGTTCAGAGGGTTAGTTCAGGACCTGTGCACCCTCAGAGTATTCAACTGCACAAGTGAGATTTGACTTGCTGTGGGAATCCAGTATCTTGAGTGCTTGGAAGCCCTTTCACACAGAAATGCAGCTCATTCTTTGCTTGAATAGCACCAATGAAAGTCAAGAAGTGCGTAGGCTTCAGTAGTCCTTTGCACTTTCTTACACTTTTTGCCTAAGATAATAGGTAAGGCTTTCTGTTTTTCTGGGTGGTTGTAGTTCTGTTGTGCGTCATGCTTACTGTGTAAAGAGGCAATTTCACAACTCATGCTGACTACAGTCTTTGGACAAAGCCCATCTTTCCTTGACCTCACTGTTCCAGAAAAGAAAGAAAAATCCTGTCTGTGGTACTGACAGCCTCGCTGACATCAACTGAAGCCACTTTTGAAATTTCAGATTCCTATTTAGGTGTGCAGGTGAGGACAGTGGTTGACTGCTGTTCTACCATCCATTCCCTTCACTATATCAGCTGTAGCCTGAGACTTAGAAATTACCAAGTTGGGGATGATTTTTTTCTCTTGCTATTGTTAGATCAGATAAAAGGCCTAAGAGTTGAAAACTAGCTGAGACCTCTTTTAGAGTGCCCTTACAACCCTGGGTTGGGAATAGATGACTCTTAGGAGAGGGAAAATTCTCCAGAAGGCAACTCTGGCAGGTTGCAACAATGGAGACAAGCCTCGAGGGATGCTGATGGTATGCTAGAAGATTTTCAAGTATCCAGAGTAACCCCTTGTCTGCAGAGTGCAGAGATGGCCTAATGCTATTGATAGTCTCCACTTCTCTGGTGCTATAAAATTCATGCTTTGCCTCTGAGAGGTCTTTAGCAAGAGCTAATGGGAAATGCTAGTGGGTGATGGTTTTAATTTCTCCTGATGTATGCATTGCTTCTCCACTTTAAAGGACACACAAGCTTGACTGCAGATATGTGGCACATCCAGGCTCAAGGGGAGGTAAGGAGTTTGTCAGAAAGATCTGTGACTGTAAGAGATTCCTTTAGGACCCAAGTATAGAAAATTAAGGAAAGCAAGAGCAAGCCTAACTCTGGGTTTCTGTATGCAGGGAATTAAGAATTTTCTGTTCATACTGCATTTTGGATCATGGTGCCACGATCCTTGTTGGAAACTGTCAGTGCTACTGGGACATGAGCAATGACTCTTCCATACAGTTCTACACCTATAATCTGGCAACAGATTCCAGCTCTTCATTTCTGTGACAGCCGTACCCATGGCTTCAGCTGAGGGTGACCTTTCAGTGAATATTGTGTTGTTTCTCTGACTGGGGAAGTTCCTTGATGGAGGACATCTTTGGCAGAGCTGTTAATTTTCTCCAGTTACCAGAAACTACAGTGAAAGTACAATAATTAAATGAAATCAAGAATAATGATAATAACAAAATCAATGGAGAACACTGGAGTCTCCATTCTCTTTTCTTGTGCTGCACCATACCTCAACAATAATGACCATAGTTACAGTTAAATAAGAAAAGAAGCAGAGCATGGAAAAGAAGTCTCTTCTAACTGCTTTTCTTTTTTCTGTTGGGAAATCCAGACAAGATTATTGTTTTATCACGACTGCCCAAACATCGGACTGAAGCTGAAGACCTGGCAATCAGGAAATGGACTTCCAGTTCTGCTATGTTAATTTTAATTTATATTTTAAATAAAAAGAAGTCTTGGTTTTGCTTCTCTTTTTAATTTGGTGGGTTTCTCTTTCACCTTTCACAGTTTTAAAGTACCTGATGGCTCATTCCCTAACTTCACAACTCACTGAGCTGGATTAATGAGAAGTGGAATGAATGAGAAGTCATGTTAAAAAGGTTTCATGGGGGGTGAAACTCTAGGAATTAATTGTTGGATAAAACGCTGCATGACAAAGAGATGAGGAGGAAAGTGTTTTTAACACAGAGAATGACTGTGAGTTCTCCTCTCTGGGATCCCTTTGGCTTAAAGCTTTGGTACTCCAAGCAGCTAAAAAGTTATACACTTCCTCACCATTTTATGGCACCTTCCAGTTGTGTACCTTTGAACATAATTTACAGACACTGCATGGTTTCAAAGCTTTGAAAATCTGGGGGAGAAATCGTAATCACCTGTCTTGGGTGCATTTTCCAAAGAAAACTAGGGCCAGTGAGAATGGCTTTGTTATTTTTCCAGCAGTATATTCAATAATGTTAGCAAGCCTTGGCCAGTGAGAAATGAAGGGGGAGAATCTGCTTTCGAAAAGGTGTTTAAAAGGTGAGAAGAGAGGATTTGTTGGGTGAAAAATGGAGCTGGAGCAACAGACAAGTGAACAGCCGAGACTCTGGACACTTTGGTAACATTTGGATTGTGAGTGAAGCTTGAAGTAACACTTAAAGAGACTGAAAGATTTTCAGGGACTGCCATGGTTTAACCCCAGCTGACAGCTAAGCTCCACACAGCTGCTCCTTCATTCCCCCCAGAGGGATGTGGGAGAGAATCAGAAGGGTAAAAGTGAGAAAAATTGTGGGTTGAGATAAAGACAGTTTAAGAGGTAAAGCAAAAGCCACGCATGCAAGCAAAACAAAATAATGAATTAATTCATTACTTCCCATGGGCAGGCAGGCATTCAGCCATCTCCAGGAAAGCAGGGCTCCATCACATGTAATGGTTACTTGGGAAGACAAATGCCATTGCTCCGAACATCTGCCCCTTTCTTCTTTTCCCAGCTTTATGTGCTGAGCATGATGTCACATGGTACGGAACATCTCTTTGGGCAGTTGAGGTCAGCTGTCCCAGCTGTGTCCCTTTCCAGCTTCTTGTGCACCCCCAGCTTCCTCACTGGCGTGAGAAGCAGAAAAGGCCTTGACTCTGTGTAAGCACAGCTCAGCAATATCAAAAACATCTCTGGTTTATCAACACTGTTTTCAGCACAAACCCAAAACATAGCCCCATACTAGCTACTGTGAAGAAAATGAACTCTATCCCAGCCAAAAGCAGCACAAGGAGGCAGTATACTAAATCAATAATAATATATACAACAAACAAAACTGTTCATTCTTGAGTCTCACCCTTCCTTGGATTGGGACAGACTCAAAGTTTCTTGCTCTTAACATAGTGCTTGTCTTTCACCTGATCTCCCTAGCAAACAGCTGTGGGTCCCCCTTTTGACTCCTGGAAAGCTGATTGGCACTCTTTGCTGTATAATCCTAAGGTTTGTGACCAGCTGGAGGTAGAGAATGGGTTGTTTGACACAAAGAGGTGGTCCATTCCCTTTTGAATGTCTACAAAAAAGGAAGCATATATTCATCCATCTCTTTGGTAGCTTTGTTATTTTTGTCTTACCCATTAAGTTAGGCCGGGGAATATTCTAAAATTCTAATAAGTAAGTACACAATAGTTACCCCAGGGTACAGATCCTTCATAATTTTTCTAATGTTATTAATTTTCACAGTTAATGAACTCTAGGTTCTATTCCAATACGTTTCTCCTATACCTGCTATTCCATGAAGAGTTGTAAGCAAATGAAAAAATTTAAATTATCTTGGATCTGATTATTGTTATTGATTTTTTCATGGAGAATGTCCATCTACTACTTGATCTTAGAAAAAAAAACCCTCAAAATATTGGCTGAAGGATACTTACTCCTTCAACAAATAATGCTTGGAGAAACTTAATATAGAGTTACAATCAGTCTTGCCCATACATTAGATAATTTCCATATATGGCAGAATCAGAAGCCCTGAATAAATGCATTTTTGAAGTTTTCATATGTGTACGCACATACACGTGTGTACACAGATGCTGCAAAAGCAGCTTATTGCATTAAGAAATGAATTACTATTTCTAATTACTTCTAGTAGTTAATTACTTCTAATAATTACATTAAGTAATAAATTGCCACTTCTAATTATGCTGTGGGTACAGTCAGAGTAGTTAGAAATGCAATTTGCATGGTTGTTTACATCACAAGCATGTTTAAGTAATTCTGCTCCCTTAATTATATGGAATGGTCGATGTTAAATAACATAACATGTTTTACAGCTTCATCTGCAGCGTCATTTGTTTACCATTTATGGTTGCTGGGTTTCAGAGAACAGGGGAATAGATGCTGTGTGTCACTGGGGAATAGCTCTTTTTATTTGAAGCCTGCAAGCACTGCTGAGTATGACTTGACAGACATTTCTGGGAACGTGCAGAGTGTTGTTAAACCTACATTACAGCTCTGGCTTCTCAGCCTTAGCAAAACCACTTGGAGATGCTGACCAAACCCCATTATCCTTAATCACTGTCTCATTTCCCACTCCCCAGGCTCTCTGACATCATACGTCAGCATCAGGGTCTTCACTTGCCCTGGTGCTGAGAGTGGGTACTTGCTTCTCAGCTAAATTTTTTTCCTCAAATTCACATGAACATCTATAATAACCTATATAATTTCTGTTCAGAAAGACACCCATAAGGAGCCTGCTGTGGGTAAGATTGCAGTCAGGAATTCACAGAAAAAGGTGTATTAACTTTTCAGATAATGTCTGTAGATTTGGTGTGTCCCTCAGCTCTCCAGGAACTTCCTAATCTGGGTATTACACATTGCAGTTTCGGGATGATCTTAATTCCTCCACCAAAGAGGTCACACAGCAGAGGAGACCTACCTTTTGGAGGAAGCAGATGTACAGTTTCTTTACAAGGCTTTGATAGCATAACCAGGACTTGAGTTCTTCCTCAGGTCTTCCTCCTCTGTGTAAGTTTGCAGAACTTTGCTGGGGATTAGGAGTAGCAGGACTTTGCCTTTTCCTGTGTTGTGCATGTCTATTTTCTTTTGTTCTCCATTTTCCATCTCAATTTATAATAGTACTCCATTATATTAGAATTGATTTTAGGGGGAAATAACTGTGTCCCAGCAGAGGAGGACAGCCTGCCATCAAGCAAGAGTAAAAGACCCAGGAAAAAATAAACTACAGAGACTCAAAAAATTGCTTGTCATTCACATGTCCTCAGAGAGGGCAAGAATACAGAAAATTTAGGACACAAAAAAATACATTGCTGTTAAACATAATTTTTCAAAGTTTTCTGTGGAATTCCAGTGGGATGTAAAGTTAAAGAGCTGGAAAGTTTGTTCGCTGCCTACACACACAGTGGATTTGGAGGAGTGGGTTTTGCTAGCTGAGGAATATCCTTGGTGCTGGTAAAAGCAGCTCACGCAAGGGTCTTGCTCCAGGTAGATTCTGTTTCAGTATAATAACATGGAATGATTTTTGGGGTAAAGCATTGTGGCTGCTTTGGCGGTACGGGAGCTTTAAAGCAGAAAGCAACATTGGAAATGGGGATTGCTAGAAAATGAACTACAGATACACCACTTCACATGATATTAAAGCTGGTGCGTGGCAAAGACTGTGAGAGGGCTGGCACTGCCAAACACTGTGTTTAATAATGTTTGAGAAGGGAAATTAAAGCTTTCAACTTAGAGGACACACCTCAGTAGTAAAAACTCACCAAAATTAAATCTTAAGAAGCTTTGCTGTCTTTTGTTTCCTCTGAGAGGAGCTGTTTCTGGCTTACGTAGGGTCAGTGAGGATTCTGAACTTGATTTTCACTGAAAATGGGTGTCACCTTAGACCCAGCCCCTGCAAATGCTGCCACAGAGCCTGCAGGATGTGGCCCTACACTTGGTACATAGGACTGTAACAGAGCTGTAATGGAAAAAAATGAAATGTTGTTAACAATCTGCCTCGCTAAATTACAGTTTTGTCCTGCCTTTTATGCCCTGTGGGACTCAAATTCTAATCAAGCTGTTTAACTGTTTCTCAGGAAGCTGGGATAGAAAGTAAAGTAGGTGGTTATAAGATTGTGACTATTGTACTCCCAAGTGAGGAATAGAGAGCTGTAATTCTGCTAATTATCATTACTAATTAGCTGCATTCAGAAGTGAAAAATCAGAAGGGCTAGATCGCCGCCTCCAACTGTTAATAATGGGTTATTGAATTGCAGTACACGAGACCAGAGGGACTGCTATTACCACCAGTGATGAGCCCGGGATGTGTTCCCAACACCATAAAATAATTCGGCCCTGGATTTTCAGACTGCTTTCACAGGGTAAAAGTACATGCCATTCCTGGAATGCAAAAAGATGAAGTTCAACACCAAACTTGGACCCCAAAAAAGAATATGGGTACTTGTGCGGGGATATGAGTCTCCAGTACCCCCTGGAGATGAGCGCTGTTGGCTCCAGGGGATTCAAACAAGCCATGCACCTGACTCTGTACCCTCAACCTGGGATCTTGCTGAAAGTGAGGATGTGTTTCTGAAGAACAATGCTGTGCTGTGCTGTGCTGTGTTGTGCTGTGCTGTGATCTAGCAACAAGCAAGCTGGAAATGAACTGAAAAGGGGAAATTCAGGAGTTTCAAAAGTCAGCAGGGCACAGCCCCACCATGTGCTTTCTGAAATGTGAAGTAGAAAGGTGTGCAGACAGGTTTCAGTACAGTAACCAAAACGCTTGGAATCAAGTGGCAATCTGAGTTGAGACAATCCCATTTTGGCTTGAATAATTCCAGTATGGCTCCCCTTGAGATAAACTAAGATCTTATTAGCCCAGCTGTGAACATTAATGTGGCCAGTTCAGGAGAATTTCCAGGGCAAGGAAAAATATCTTTTAATGAGATCCATAGAGGACAGATGGGATTGACAGTGTCAGAGTTCTAGGAATAGGAACTGCTGACTGGTACACCCAGTATTCAACTGAGTGGTTGGCAAAACCTCTAGAATAATATTGTTATTATACATGAATTCCAGATGGGTCCCAGGAGATTTTGAAGGTATCACAATTTCATGATCCAGATGTAGCTTAACAAACTACATACCCACCCCACCCCCCTCCATTTCCCTGCACAAGGGCAAGAGCCCTCCACTGTCACAGGGATGCACTTCAATGGAGAGCACACAGAGATTAGCAACAGATTGTAGACTTTGAAAATCTTTTTGGCTGAGCTTAGCCATAAATCTGATTTCACATTAATCATTTGTTATCAGATGGAACATAATTTTATGCAATAGTTGTTTTAAAAATCCAAATATATGCTTTTTCAGTGCTTTTGTAGTGCAATATTTGACTAATGTTGATCAATTGATGAATAATGACTCATAAATCAAAACAATATGGCTATAAAAAGAACCCCTGCACAGAGGTTTGATCTCTGGAAAGTTAGCAAAAATGAGCAGTCATTGTAATTAATGGTAATTAAGTAAATGTAGTTTCATGACATATTATGTTGACCTAAAGTATACTTACATCCCTCAAAGCTCTCTCACTGGCTGGTGTGACTCCACGTTCTGTTGTTAAGATCTATCCCAATTTCTCTTTCTGACATGCTGGTCCTTACTCTACCACTGCCTAGAATTGAATTATGGTGGTGTATAATTCCCAGTCTCATGGAGCACTGTGATGGAAGCCATGTGTGCAATTAGACCTTTAAATAAGAGGACTGAGATAGAAGTGCCAGCCAGGCCTTTAATGTTATTTTCTTAATCTTGACCAGCTGTTGTTGGAGATACAGGGCTAGAGAACCAAAATGGTGAGCTTCAAACACAGTCCAGCGCTCTGTGCCAGGAGACCCCATTGCTGTCACTCCAGAGCAATCAGATCTGTGCTTCAGGAACCATTCAGGGTAAACATTCAGAGTACCACACTGGTAACCACTGGGCATCCCACGGCTCCTCAGTGGAGCACAGCAGGTTCTCAAAATGGTGCAACTGAGCAGAAAGATGCTCCAGGTTTGCACAGTGCTGGCATTTTTGTGGATTAGGTGTAAGGTTTGAGTGCCTTCAGTCACACAGCAAATTTATTGGTGGCCCAAGGCCTGGCCCAGGACACCAGGTTGTGCTTGGAAAATGACGTAAAGGGACTCAGAGCAGGAAGAGCAAGGATTTTGAAGTCTATACTTAAATCTGCATGGTAATTGCCACTGCTTCATCCTGGTGCCACCACTGGAGCTGTGATATCTTTCTTGCTGGACTGAGCTGTGCTTGTTTATTGCAATACCAAGTTGCATCTTTCAGCAGTGGCTTTCAGGAAAAAAAAAACCCAAAGATGCACAGATATGGTTGTTTTTACTCTGAATACAAGAAAAAGAAAACAAAGAAAAAGGACAAATTCAGCAATTACCATAGGCACAATCATAACCTATATTCAGTGTCAAGTATTTGAAATTATTGGGATCTATTAATTTGTTGAAGTTTGCAAAAATGACACATGGATGATGTGTGTCTGGGCTCCCTTAGACAAGAAGAAACTCTGTTTTTCTGCCCTGGAAGCCATTTTGCTGGTCAATGAAAACAGAGAAATAAAAACTGAATTTAACATATGTAGCCTGACAACCAACATGTCCTACCCCGCGATGGATCTAGATGGGAAACCTTCCCTCCTTCACACAACTTGGTAGAAAACATTCCTCTCTGCCACAGTGTATTGTGCTTATATAGGTCTCTGATGTGCTGCAGGGATGTGAGACTGTGTAGAGGATAAAGCTGCAGTTATAGAGAGTTGAATTGCATGTGCAATCCCCTTTAAGTTCAAAAGAGCAATGAAGTTCATGATTTTGTTCCTTAGAGGTGCCAGGTTATGGTCTTTACAGTCATGAACTAAAGGAATTGCAATGCTTCAGTAAGCCACCTCTAAGTTGTGTGAAGATGGTTCCTACTTCCTTCCATTGCCTGCACCATCTGCTGGACCTTGATGACATCTTGATCTTTGGAAGCCAAAGCCATCAGAACAGATACATTGGTGCTCTGCATAAGTATAACAGTGTCCAGCACAACTCATTTTTGGGGGTCTTTCAGGACATGTTTATTCCCACCTGCAGAGTGAAGCACAAGCTGATAGTGATGAAGGTTTCTTTCTTTGTGCACTTCAGGCTTTCGGGCCTGAAAGAGTGCATTTGGATGCTTGTCCATGCAAAAAGCACATTGCAAGCCTTCAAAACTGGTCTGTGGAAGTGCTGAGGATGAGAAAGATTTCCAGGCTGAACATACAAGATGTAGGAACACTTTTTAGGGGTGACTGTAGAAGTGAAGTCCTCCCCTTCTGGATTCTGAGGCAGAGTGGGAGGGCTCTGACACTACCCATGGTGTCTGCAGGTTGCCTGCAGGAACTCTTCTAATAACCTGAAGTCTATTTCACCTTGAATTCAAAACTGTGCCATACATTACCCCTATCTTTCTCCATCCTACCCAGCTGTTTATCACACTGTGGTACATGTAAAACACTGTAGTGTGACCTATGCTGGTCTTTGTAAGCAAGAATCCCTGGATGAAATGCAAGCATGTGATAGGAAGAGACAAACTAGGGTGGTAGCTGTGACAGGAAGGGAGAGAAATAACAGCAAAGAACTGTCAAAGATTTGAGGATACCACTGCTAAAACACAGAAGAAAAAGCCACTGCCTTCACAGGGAAGCAAAATCAGCCAGAGACTGGGCGGGAGTTGGCAAAGTGTGCTGAGGCTGGTGGTGTTTGCGCTAGTCCTAGGTAACCATCTGCTGAGCTGTCAGACCCAACTGGGCTTTTTGTTGTTGTTTGGTTTTTATATTATTTGTGTTTCTGTTCTTTTTCAATTACTTTACAGAAGGAAATAAAATCATCTTGCTGCTTCAGAAGAAAAACATCTGAAAGATGATTTAGGCTGCAGACGGAGATCATCCTTCCAGGAGGCCTGGCTGCCTGACACAAGCACGGCTGCCGCACAGCCCCTTGGCCTCCCTCCCACTCCACCACTGTCTGCCAAGCACAAATTAAAGGATGCACTGACCAACAAGCTGTGTGTATTCTAGTATTTTCCCGGCTCCTGGCATGTTTTGGATCTTCTCCATACAGACTGGCAGGCCTTTGTTTTGCTCTGACTTAATTTCTTCTGCATGGACTGAGATCGTTTCCTTTGAACAGTGTTTCTATCTTGCTGTTTGCAGTTAGGCAGGGATTTACTCAACCCCTTGCATTTAATATGAACTGTTTGCTGTGGTTAATGTGAAAATACCACTGCATCTCAAGCATGAAAAGACAAAAGTGACTTAATGAGCCAGTTTGGAACCCAAAAAGCTCCGTCTGATAAAAGTAACAAGGCTGGCCTGGAAAATAAACCCGCAAACAGGTCGGAAAGTAAAGATAGTCCATGGGGACCCTGGCACTCTCATGGGGTGACAAAACTGCCAGGCCCCAAAAGATGGGGAAGCATCAAGCACTGCTTCATTTCAGAGAGCACAATCCCTTTCTGAGCAATTTCTCTCTGGATGCAGTTAACAAAGCTGAAGTACTTCTGTCATATTTATTAGCTCAATATGATTTTATCAGATATCACCCTCAGTCACTGCCCTGTGCCTTGAAAATACAGCTGTGTTTCAACTGCTGCGGTGTCTTGTAGGCTAGCACCTGGATGTTAATCACACACTGGGAACTAATACAGCAAAATAG
Organism: Mesitornis unicolor; assembly: GCF_000695765.1. NCBI lineage: Eukaryota > Metazoa > Chordata > Aves > Mesitornithiformes > Mesitornithidae > Mesitornis > Mesitornis unicolor. The sequence goes on from NW_010209071.1 coordinate 20,446, forward strand.
AAGTCAATTTTGTCCAAACGTGAAGAGAAAGAATGCAAGATTAAATAACCTAATTTGAAAGCACAGCCCACAGATTCCCTGCTTGAGCTGCTAATAATGGTTCAAATGACTGAAACTGAAGCAATTATTAAAAAGTAATTAGTTTACACTCTTGGTGCATAGTGTTTGTTTTTGGCACCTCTCTTGGCTTCTTTTAAGTGCACCCATCATACAAAAGCCTAACTTGTGATTAAGACATGAAGCTGATATTCTGGGAACTTAGGTTAGGTTCCTGGCTATACATTAAAATTCCTGTGTGACTTTCCTTGGTCTTATCACTTCTCTGTGCCTCAGTTCCTCGTCAGTAGCATAGATACGAGTTAGAAATGCATTCTTTGGCTGCTTGCTCTGTTTTAACTAAAAGCCCTTTAGGTTGCGGATTGTTTTTTAATGTGTTTACACAGCCTAAGATAATGAGGACTTGATCTTGTCTGAACAACAAAGAGCAAACTAGAAGACCACTGTGTTGATATATCATTCCAGAGAGACTTTTTCATGCTGCTCCTTGTGTGATAGAGGTAGAATTGTAAAATAATTTTTAACACTGATATTATAATGTGTAATACTCCCTAGAAGAGAAAACATGTAATAAAAGAGTAGGAGGAAGCTTTTAGATGCCTAGAAGATAATTTCTTAATGATCTTTGTGAGGAAATAGTGCCTTGGCATAAAATAACAAAAAGCCCACTGTTTTCCCATTGCATTACATATGTAATGTAGTCCCACATCAAGATCCAGAAATGAAGGAAAGCAGATGACAACATAATACCCAAAGCCTACGATTGATGCGTGCAACTATTTATACACAGATACTGCTTACAGCTCCTCTGGCTGGATTTTGGGCTCTGTGAGCAGGCAGTGCACATGCAGCTCACCCCGAGGAATCACCCAACAGCCACTGAGGGTCTACAGCACATGCTTCAGTGTCCGGGATTTCAGTGGGGCTTTGAGCACGGGCCTAAAGGGAGTGATGCGCTTAGGCTTCCTTCCTGACTAAAGGCAGTTTCCTCGTTCTGGGCTTTATACACTGTTCGACTTCCCTTTTGATGAAAAGCACAGCAATGCTTTCCTAGTCCAGTCACAGCAAAGATCTTGCTCTGATCCCTGTACCTGTATTAGCAGGTTCGGCCCTAGCAGCCTCTACACTTATGTTAATTAAGAAAATGGGGCTGGCGTGCCAATTTGAGCACAGACCCTGCAAATACCCAGTTTGCTTAGTTACTAACATTCTCCTCAGCATGATTTTGACTTGTACCAGCTAGTGATACCCAGGCAGTACCTGTGCATAGTTTGGGGAATAAACCATGCCAGGAGGATTCCCAAAAAACAGTCTGGAAAAGGCTGCAACAAGTTTGGCAGACTGTACTGCTCAGTCTTCCAGTTTTATCCTACCAGGGCTTTGCACCCTCAACGCAGTCCTGTATGCCCTAACACTGCACTGGTGTGTCCTCAGTTGTGTGACACAAAAAGGCTGCCCTGCTGGGTGGCAGCACAACCTTTACGATATTTCAGACACTCTGAAAAAGAGCACAAATGCTGTGATATCTTAAAGCTTTCAATTTTAAGATACAACATCTACAAAGGTAACACAAAACAATCTTTCACCATATTTTCTTTGGTGGTAGAGTTAGAGCATGCAGCCTGCATGACGTGCATTGCTCCAAACCAGTGGGTTTCCAGCTTTCCAGTTCTGCTTCTATCTCCTGGTGCTGAAGTGGTATGAAAGCTGGTGCAAATTAACTGTCAGCTGCTACTTTTATTGTAGATGGAAGTACTTGAAACTTTTAGAATGGATTTTTTTTAAAGAAAAATAACTTTTAGCAAAATGGAGGTGCTTGCATGAGAAATCTCAATTTTTGCTGTATTATTTTTGACAAAGGCCAAATGTAAATACATTCTGTTTAATTACAGTTCTCTCCTATTGGAAGGGAATCAACTTCATGAAATAGAATTTAATTTATTTCTGGAATATTACAGTCATGGTACATTTTGAAACACAATGGTTTTATTTGAAATTTCCTATGAAATTTAAATAGGATTTTGGTTGTCTCTTCTACTAAGCATTGTTTTACTTTGTTATGAATATTTACTCAGCTCTGTACATAGGAAGCTGCTTAAAAGTTAACGCCTGCCTGTTTTTTAATATCTGAAACAAAACCTAATAATTCTTGCATCTCTGAGAAACTCTAATGATTAGAGAGTGATGATGAATTAATGATATAGTAGTAATAGTAATTTGCAAGTAGTTTGATCTTTAACCTAGTCATGAAAAAGTATAGTTATGTTAAAGAAGTAAATGTTGTTTTGTTTCCCTTCAGGAGCATTAAAAATATCTTTGTTGTTCAAAATACACAGCTAACACCAGCCCTGTTATTGCAAAATGAGATGATACATTTTATGGTGAGCCAGGATGCTAACACTTGAAGAGAGAGTACCAATAAATTCTCCTCAGACTATAATGGGGGAGAGGAGGAATATGTGGTCTTGCTAAAATTATAGAATTATTTAGGTAGGAAAAGGCCTTTAAGATCAAGTCCAAATATAAGCCTAGCCAAGTCCACCACCAAATCATGTGCCTAAACACCACATCTACCCTTCTTTTAAATACCTCCAGGGATGGTGTCACCATCTCTTCCCTAGGCAGCCTGTTCCAATGCTTGACAACCCTTACGGTGAATAAATTTTTCCTGATATCCAATCTAAACCTCCTCTGGTGCAACTTGAGGCCATTTCCTCTTGTCCTATCACTTGTTGGGAGAAGAGACCCACACTCACCTCTCTACAACGTCCTTTCAGGTACTGGCGATAAGGTTCCCCTCAGCTTTCTCTTCTCCAGACTAAGCAACCCCAACTCCCTCAGCTGCTCTTCGTAAGACTTGTGCTCCAGACCCCTCACCAGCTTTCAGCTCTAGCCCTGCCATTCCCCATGTCAGGTCCCTGCATTCCCACGCTGTAAGAGGAACCTTTGCCCTTAATTAAGGGCTGCCAAAACAAGACCATATGTCAGACACTTCTGTGAAACCTTTATGTATTTCACACAAAGGCTTGACATACTGTGGTATGTGCCTCTTCCAGGTTTCTGCTTGAAATGCCTGTTTAGAACAAGGCACCTACCCTTTCTCCCAAAGTTGAACACCAGTGATCTTCAACTGAGCTTCAGCATTCAAGATCCAGGGTTTGGACAGAATTCAGTAGGGAAGCAAAAGCCCCTTGAATATGAGTGTGGAGCAAGTGGCAAATTTCAATCTGTTTTGCTGCAAAGATGAATGAGCAGTTTAGACTCTATGATGCAGTGTCATCTACATCTTAGTAGTGGTAATGCAATGGCAGACTGTTAGGGCTAATCTAATTTGCCCTGTTTTTATTGAAATGCTATATAATAATTTCAGCTACCTATAGCTACAGCTTGCATATAGGTTTTTAATGCAGTCCAGTGGATGCTCCAATAGAGTTTCCAATGAATTAAAATCTGTGTGCTGGTATGATCTATACATAAGAGGTACAGTCCTGCAGCAGAACCCTGAAGTAGCTAATAATTCTGGAGAATAAACAGTTGCTGAATGCTAGCATAAAACAAAATGGTTTTTAAGCCATAATATTTAGTGAAGAATCCAGTCCACAAAATTCATATTCCACCTCCAAAGTTTAAAAGGCCTTTTCTTTTGGATGTGGGATTTTGGCCTGGCGCAGCATAAAAGAAAAAAAACGTTTAAAAAGATTGGTCTCAGCTCCCATTCTGAACAGCCATGCAAATTTGGAGACATTAAATAGAGAGTGCTTCATAAAGTGCATCATCCTCACAATCAATCCCATTTTCTCCCAGAGAGCAAAACAACATTCTGGCAGTTGACTAGCAGAAAGTGCAAGAGTGGGAATCCTGGGCTGACAAGTGGCTGCAGGATGGTCTCAGGAGTCAGATGAACACATGAACCTGTTTCTCCAGTGCCTTTTCTCATAATGTGCACTCTTCTAATTTCAATTTCAGCTCTATGTCATCAATAAGCCTTGAGGTCATTCATGAAGTATACAAAAGGACACTGAGGAAAACCCAAAAAAAATCACACCCAGGTTCATATTGTACCAGGCAGCTGATGGTTGCACTCCACCTTTGGTTCTACTTTCACCTCATACATTATCATCTCACCAATGTTTCAGTTCAAGCAGAGGAAAAGAGTCCTATTTTTCTGCTGCACTCCTTTCGGATGGAAGTTAAGGTGTCTAATTAGTTCTAACTTCAAAAACTGGATTTCTTGAATTATTCATTGGTCTGGTGGTATGGGGCAAGGTTAGCAGAGCCTCAGGTATTCTCTAACTTTTGTTGGAGTTCTTCTAAAAAGCAGCAGAAAAATAGCTGTTCTACCCTGAAAACATAAAGGAGGGCAATAGTAAAAGCTTTTCTAAATTCAGATTTATGTGATATATCTAGAAGTTGAGGACACTTTGAATGGAGCCTTTGGGGCAGAAGCAGAGGTGGTTGCAATGCTCTTTTAAATGACAGAAAGAGAGAGCAGATCCACCTAGACTTGCTGAGAGCGGTCAGGCGGGACTCTCTCTGCCTCCTCTTTAAAAAGTTCCTGCCTTCTTCAGCTTGTCATGTGAAATCTTAATATTCAGCCAAGTTGCCCAAGGGACGTATAGAACTGAAAGGGTTAACTGTGAGGTTTCCTCCCCCCCCGCCCGCCAGTATGCTAAAGGTTATGTGTGAGAATAGAGAAGAAATTGTGGAAAACTATTCCACTACCAATGCCATTTTGTGATGTGTATGGGCCTTTTAAAATTAAATGACAGATGTCAGCTGTCCATCAGACACTAGGATGATGTGAACTGATGGATATTCTTACTGTGTCTTCAGGTATTTCTGACAGCTAAAAACTTCTCTAAAGTAGATGCCTATTTTGCATTTATTGTAAAGTATTAATGAGAGTTTTTAGAGAGCAGAAGCTCTTTGCCTTTATCTACTAGCGAGCTGGAGGATGAGACAAAATGAATAAGACCGTATTTGCATTTTGCTGTGCATCACCCCTATATGAATATTAGGTTATTTTCCTAAACTTCAGTTTTCTGTGCACCTGATTGCTGCTGTTCTTGTAGCAAAATTGTATCTTTATGGAAAATCATCTAAAGGTACTTTTAATGTTCCCTGAGCAAGGAGTCAGCATCACATGGATGGAAGTTATGAATATATGCAAAAAGAAGTAGCTGGAGTTGAACTTCTTATGAGTCACTCAGAATTTGTGAATCTGTCATAGGAGTGGCTGTGGAAGATGAAAGAGACAAGATAAATCATATATTGAAGAACCATTTGAACAGTCCTATTGGCAAATGAGGAAATTGAGGCAAAGGTCTTCCAGGGGTAAGATTTTTTAGTTAATAATTTTTAAAAAACTATATACTGTTACATATCTCACAAAAATAATGCCTCTATTTGCTGTTCATGAGGTGTCCCAAATACAGAAAATTGGGTGAGAACACAAATGGCGTGAGGATAGGTGTGAGACAGTGCAGTCCCTGAACCTTTGCTCTCTGGGGAGTGGTCCTTCACAACCTCAGACGGGAGAAGCTACCAATGCAGTCCAGAAGGGAAAGGTGAGACCAGGGAAGTGTCTCAGCTGAGGAGTGATGATTGTCTCTTTCTCTGACTTGGCAGACTTTCTCTGTTGTAGACCCTTATATGCGATCTCTCATCTGGTGTTTGGAGACAGGAATTTTTCTACTCATGGCAAAAAGCAAAGGAGACTTACCTTAGACTGCACTGTAACACATCTGAGGGCAACTTATATATTGCTCTGTCTGTTTTGAAGCAGGAAAGCTCTTAGGGTGGAAGACAGATCCGGATAAGGCACCTGTATTGAGATATCTACCTGTAGGTGTCTAATGTCCCAGCATACCCAATGGAGACTGATTCCATACAGTCAGCTCAAATTAGGAAGTGATTCATGTCCAGGCTACAGGGAATCAGGTAACAGGAAACTGCAAATGAGCCTTTTTTTTCTCTAATGGCTGCCTTAAATTCTGGTGAAACAGAGGTGGTTGTGGCCTACCATAAGGTACCAGCTGTGGTTTAGCTTGGATGAGAATTAGATGGTTGACATGGAGGGACAGAGGGAGAATTAGTTAGCTCTAGTCACTAAAGCTCATAGGTCAAGAGAATTAAATGTTATGAATTATTGTAGTAAAAATGATGGCCATCTGTTAATCATTGCTCTATTTTATGGTACTGCCAGTATCTAGTACTGCAGTAGTTTAAAAAGGGCTAAATAATTGTTCTAAAGCCCAATTTAAGGAATAATCAGAGAAGAATAAGTTTCATTTAACACGGGATATGAAAAAATTCCAGCCACGGTGAATAGTGTCGATCAGTTTTGTGAACGAGGGAAAATGCAAAAGAAGTCACGTCATATGTGTCATGGCACGGTTCAGGGAACAATCATATCACTGCAACACACAATCTAAAGGTGGATTTTCCAGGAACACAGAGACTTATTTTCTTCCACTACAAGATTATGAGAAGGGACAGGCTGCCTCAAGGATCTTTATAATTTTTATAAGGTAATATTTTGCTGTATTACTGCGTAATGAATAAAACTGGGTGTAGCTTGATGAATATAAATGAAAAAATATAATTTATTGATCCATGAGACTAAATGATTACATATGACAGTTTCCCACCTTTCACCCCTTTTCATTTTCACTGCAGTTCTTCTGTATTACAGCACGCTAAATAGGGTTTCAGCAGTGGGCAAACGATGATTCATTCAATCCATGGCCTTCTGTGCCTCTCTGCCTTTTTTAACTGAGAAGTTCATCAGCTGCACAATCAGCGACTTCTATACCTCTGAGCTGAACCAGGTGAGGTCTATTCTAAGTGACTGAGAGAGAATTTTATTAATCAAGATGTACCAAAGCCAGTGATACAATCAATAAAGGGACAATTTTCCCTTGGATGACTACAGCTTCTACTAATCTCTCAGCATGGTTAGCCTTAAAAGGTTGAAAGGATTATCTCTTCTAATGGGTTGGTATGAACACAAATATACCACAAGACAGTTTATAAGACATGCCTTGTACTTTGCTTCCCTCATGTTACAAAACTCCCTCTAGGCCACGGGAACATACACTGAGCATTAAGGTTTTATGGCGTTTCCTCAGGCTGCCCTCTTCCATCCCAGCAAACTCTCTCAGTCTGCCTGAGTCCACTGGAGTCAAATGACAGGAGAAAAAGAGACATGCTGTTAGAGAGCAGTTAGGTAGCATGGGGATTGTCATGAATGCCAAGGCTCAGATTGCCAAAATATTTGATTCTCCACACTGTAGGACTCCAGGGCTTTTGAGACTGTGGAGTAAAAAAACCCCCTGTGGATATCCTGTACCCTTGATGGTTCCTTTGGGAGCTGCAGGTGTAAATTTCATGTTGCAGGGAAAATTCAGCACATGGAAGTACATTTTCTTGCATTGCTGTTTGTGTTGTAAGGACTATGAGTCTCAGACCTATGTAATTTCAAACCAGCTCAGGAGACTTTCACAGGCATGACCTTTCACAGCTAAAGTTCAAACATGTGGCCTGAAAGTTATAACTTTCCTTGAAAGTTATTGCCTTAAGCTTTCTAAAACATAATTTTTAATGTACTTTTTTCTCTGTCCCTGGACTGGACCAGATTACAGCCTTGAGAAGTTTTCCGAAGGCTTCTCTTTGGGTTAGTGCTGTCACCCAGACAGCTGTTCCTCTCCTCAGGTCCACTTGCAAATAGACCTCATGGGACAGTTATGGGGATGATCAGTCCATTAAAACAGTTAAAGCACCCAGTTCTGAGATGTTTAATGGGTATATTCAATCCAAGACCACCAAAGCTTCTCTTGTGCCAGAATGAAAGGTGTAAGATGAATGGATCTGTCAACAAAAGCCTCATGACCTACAGTCATGCCTGTGTTATAGGTATTTCTTGGCAAGTTCAGTCATGACAGCAGCTGGACAGTGGGACAGTGGGATGGGGCATTTAATCTTTGGCTGAAGGAAGAATGAACCAGCATGAAGCACTGCAAAAAGCCTTGATGAAGCCAACTCCATGCCTAAATGAAGCAGGGGAGCTACTGTCAAATTATCTGAGTGCCACTTCAGTATCTTCTGCTTCTTTCGTCTTCCAAGATACTTGGGTTTAGCCATTGTGACTTTTGGCAATGCTTTCCCTATATGACTACAGGATAGTCTAATACCCTATCACTCTGACTGGTATTGCCCACATTTTTATGAGGACATGAAAACCACCTTGTTCCTCAGTGCAGCTGGCTCCTCAGGCTTATAAAAAGGAAAGTATCATGTTATTTCCCTTGGCACCAGCTATCAAGGCTAAGAAAGTAAGCACAGGGCAGGCGAATCAATTGAAATCCACTTATCTGATAGTAGAAGCAGATCCAGAATAAATGTACTGGATTTTTAGGCTCATTTTCAAGTAAGGCTAAAGAGGCTCAGTGGCAGGTGTCAGCAGCAGCATTGAAATACCTGGACCTCTTGTTCGTGGAGTTTTCGACACGCGAGATAGCACGCAAGAACACAACTGACTCAAGCTGAGCAATTACCAGCATCATATGGATCTGTGTTTTGGCCTGAATGCCAAGACTGAGTGACAACCCAGAGACATCACCCTCAGTTGCCCTGCTGTGTGCAGTGTGCCATGTGCCACTATGGAGCAAGGTGCAGACCGGTGTTAAACATATTTTTGAACCTATTCTGCCTGTTTAGGCTGTGTTTGTCTGCATTGCTTCATTCACAGCTGGAAGTACTCAAACACTATGTGGATGGGTCTGGAGAGAAACCTCTATTGAAGATAATGCAATGCCTCATCTCCAGGGATGACAAATGCTCTCGCCTTATATTTCCACTCTGGCTTTCCTATATATGTTCAACCGAATGATCTGCTTGCAGCCACCCTGTCAAACTCCCTCAGATCTGATTCTGCTGAGCAGAGACATATGTAGCTGGTTTAGACAGGTTCAGATCCCTGCCCAGTGGTGGCTCCAGGATATTTTAGCTGCAATATGTCTTTGCTGGCCATATGAGAATTAAATAAAGTGCAGTTATGAAGATACCTCTCAGTACCCCGTTGTGGCTACTAGGCTGTTAGATGAAGCTGCCACTGCTCTTGAGCCTCTTAGTGGAAAGTGCACAAAGGTATTACACATCCTATGGCACAGAGAAAGCCACGCAGGTGGTTAGGTAATGTCATGTTTGGTCTCCTTTCTCAGTGGCCCAGCTTGGAAGTCCTGCAGCCCTGCAAGGCACAAGCCTCATCAGTCTTGTGGAAACCGTCCATCCACTCCACCCTGGCGTTACGCCATGGCATGATGTGGTCAGTACATGGGAGCTGGAGAAACCTCTGCTCAAGTGTTTGCTGTGCTCTGATGAGGTGGAGAACTCCCCTTGCCCTTCCTGGAAGTAAAATTTAAAAAGGATTTTTGAATAGCTGAGATTAGTCATAAGAAATAAAAAGTTTGTGTGGTTACTCTTTTAGTTTAGATGCCACTTGAGCAATATAAAGGAGTTCTTAAAGTGTCACTAAAATTGATGCGGCATCAATTATGGGGCATCTATTATTTAGTGCTATTAAGGATTCTCTCCCACTATGTCTCATTTACTGCAGTTTTGAAGATAAAATCTGGGAGTTCAGTTCTGCATGCTATAAACTGCCATGGAGTTCCTGATTATTATTTATGTTTAAAAAGTATGTCATTATTTCCATTCCAGTGATTACTTCAAGTATTATCTGAATGCTAAATTGTCGGATTTGATTTAATCTCTTTTTAGGTGAAACAGAAAAATAATCTATTTATCTTGGATTTAAAACCAAAAGAAGATGTTTTATGAGCTGAACTGAGGCAGAAGAGTAAAAGGTATATGTGAGAGGGTCAGAAGTTTGGCTTAGATAGAGGGTCCAACTGTGAAATGTGGGTCTTGGCTGAAATTTGAAATTCCTCTAAAGGGATGACATTTCCCCAATGGAAATGGAATAATTAGAGGATCTCAGGTTTAGTAGTCATTCTCTTCTTTGGAAACAGCGTGGTCAACAGAAACAGACTTGCCAGTATTTGTATGTTATGCTTGAAGCTAATCAAGTCCTCTTAATTTCCAGCACTGTCACTAAAATCAAAAGGAATAACACTTTGCTTTTTATTTGCCTTTAGAGTGATAGAAAACTGATGTTTAATTAGTCAATGTTCAGACATTGGAATAGTCTCTCAGGGGAAGTCATAAATTCCCCTACACTAGTCAGTTTTAAAATTCACCTTGTCAAGGTGCTGACTCATCTCATTTAAACTGTACTTTTACCTTGAAAGGTTGGACTAGATGATCCTTGTGGTCCCTTCCAACCTGGTATCCTATGATTCTATGAATTACGTTTTGTTAATGTTTAAGTTAGATTTTTAAGCATATTTTGAACTCACCTTAGTCTGCCACCATGAAGAATTTAAAGGGAATTTTTAATAAAATGCTGTGTAATTTGTGCTCTCACTGTGACTGCTTAGTCTTTCTCAGGATATAGGAATAATATTGGGTATCATGACTTTTGGTTATATAAAGAGGCTTCAACAATATGCTAGACAGCTAGAGGAAATAATGCATTTTTATCCAAGCAGGGACTTCCCTAAGGAAGAGAAGGAGGGAAATGGCCAGTGGGGGAGAACAAGTCAAAGGAAGCATTAGCATCACTCTCAGCAGTGTGTGCATTAAACCACACAAGGGTACGGAGCTGCCTGACTGTGTAGGTTCTCCATTTACATTATAAATGCATCTAGCCCTGTTTTCCTCAACATTCAGAACAAAGCATCTCAGTTATATCTACTTATAATTAACTTCTCTGCAATGAAGGACATTGCCCACACTGTTCACTGGCTAAATCTACAATGCTCTGAATGCTCCAAGCTGACCATATCTCTGGTATGGTCAGAGATCTATTTGCATTCTTGCCATTTTCTGCCCCCAGCCTGCCTGCAGACTGGGCTTTCATGCATATTTACTGATGCAGCTGCAGTCATCTCTTTGAAGTCTACGTGCAGTATTTTACGTGCAGTCACAAAAGGTTGGTCCTGTTTATAGCTTAATCTCCTGCACATAATAGTGAGTTAGTAAGAACTGTTCCAAAGAAATGTAGTTGAAAGAAATGGATGTGTGTGAAAAATTAATCCCTTTATTTTTATTCACCAATAAAGATAACATGTGAGAAGGTCTTTGCTTGTATTTTTTTCCTTCATCACAGACAGGGATTCTTTGGACATAAAGTGGGGAGAATTTCTAATGATTAGTCAGTATTTGACAGTGTAATCAACTCGATGGAAGCTCTTACAGGTTTTTCACATGAACTCACTCCATAAATACTGTTTTCCAAGTCAGTGGGATCACTCACAGCGTAAACATTTTCTCCTGTAAGAGATCAAAGTCTGGACATACATTTCAGCTACTTTCATCTTCTTCTGTTGTTTTTCATCATGACTTTGTACTTTTTTTTCCTCCTTGCACAGTGGTTGTGTTCTCTCATTCATTTGGTGGAAAATATGTAGGTATTGCTGAAGATGTTGTTTGCCACAGACACCCCTTAACTTCATTCTATAGCGCCAGTGAACCTCACAGTGTATCTTGTCCCTGGTTCAATACCTCATTTGGTGATGCTTGATTAGCTTTCCTAATAGACTTCATGTGGTAAATTGTTTGACTTGACTTGCCTCGGGTTCTATTGGTGCTGTAGTTTTATGGGGAAGCACTGATTATGTAGCAAGTCCCTTAAATCTTTGTCCCTGAAAAGGTCAGAACTCTATTTTCATTATCTGAGAATTCCACAAAATAACTTACTCAACAGAGGGACCTTATAAAGCACACTGTTTTTCGTTGTAGGCATTGAGCATTCACTGCAATCCATAGTCCACCCTTCGCCTCTGAGGTTTCCTCATTCTCTAGTGGGAAAACAAATTGAATTCAGCCTTTATTCTTGTGCAAAAATGCACTGGACCGTTATAGTGTCTTCAATAATCTCTAAGTGCTAAATATGGGCATGCTGGACCACTTGAACCAAAATGTAAGTGAAGGCATAGATGGACACCTGTGTTTCAGCGTTGGCAATTGTGTTTGTTCTTGCTGTTGCTTTTTTCTTGCCATCATTGAAAGAAAAAGAAAGGCTAGAAATTCTTGAGGCATTGATTTTTCTCACTTCAAGGGACTGCTTTCCAAAGGATGGGTAGAAGGTGGGAACCTGGAACTGCAATATATTGAGTGATTAATTATTTCAAAAATGTTGATATTTTCTCTTGGTCTAGTTGATTCAGCAGATGATTATATAGATGTGGCCTGCTGAAGCTCCTGCACCAGCTGAACTCATCTCCTGGGAACTCTTCTTATAAAGGTCATTTACTCTGGCAAACTCTTACATGGAAAACCTCAGCCTGATCATCCAAAAATCTCATGGAAAAAAATAAATGAGGCAGACTCTTACATACTGAAAGGAAATGTCCCTGGAGTTTCCAATGATTGTAGGACATACACATCCAGTGGTCCCTTGACAAACAGAATGAAGCAATGAACTGATATAATAGAGAGTTTAATGAGTTTGGGTAATATATATTATACTTTTAAGAACTTGTCTGAGGGGAGAAGAGATTCTGAGAAGGGGCATCTTGCCTTAGATAAGAAATGGTCTGACAGGGAGACAGAATACTATAAAGAATGTTGGAGGGCAAAATGAGATACCTGTGAGATAACCTACCTGATGGCCCTGTTACACTTCCTATGATGTTGATGCATGCTGGGGGAAAGTTTGAGCACGTGCCTTAAGACCTGATGACTTCTGGGTGTTGAGAACATGTTGCTCAGTGTCCTGAACTCTCCCATGATGTGATTCTGGAATGCAAGACCATGGGACTTGTTTCTCCTTAAATCCCCCAGCCCAAGATACCCCACCAAGAAATCCCTACAGAAGAAAAAGCAGTAACAGAAGAAGAGAAAGGTGTAATTTAGCTCTGAAAAGACAAAAAATGGAAACAGGCAACATTTTTACACAATTCAGTTAACTCTGTGCAGCCTTGATCGAGCCACCATATCTCTGAGGTGTACCTACAAAGCTCTGCAAGCTGTAAATGGATTAGCACAGACTCTGTGAATGACATGAAGTATATGCACACCTCCTCTGAGCATGTGTCTTTTGATATTGACCATGCACACAGCATGTGTTGGAGTGTGTATCCTTTATGGGATGTCAGACGTCTACCCAACATGGAAGAGAAGATGCTTCCTTTATGTTCTATACTGCTAAAAAATGTATATACATACAAATATATATAGACTGTTAAAATGCTCTGTATGTATCTATACTGTTAAGAAAAGGTGTGGTTGTGAGGTTTAGCCCTGGGCTGCTGCTCGTCCTCATGGCTTGTTGCATTGCTCTCTGGATCAGTCTGAGGCTGCTATAAGACTTTCTTTCTCAGTTGAAGCCTGGGTGTCTTTCAGGGAAAGGTTGACTCTAGGGACCATCTCTGGAAGACAGTAGTTGATGAGAATGGATCAGGTTTTGATCCTTCCATCACACAAACACTGCACTGCTGTTGCAGGAGCCTTTGCACCCTCAGTCAGCCCACTGTGCCCTCACAGGCACAGAATCACAGAATCACAGAACGTTAGGGATTGGAAGGGACCTCAAAAGATCATCCAGTCCAATAGGAGCTGCAATACACACCCTGCTCTGTGCCCTAAGACTGCTATGCAGGTGATCTCGCCACAGCCTGCACAGTACTTCAGATGTTTTGAACAAAGAAAAAACATGTTCAGAGCAGAGGAAACTTACGGCCATGAACTATGTGATGTGGTCTTGGCTGTTTTCCTCTGCAAGGATCTAATTCTAAACAATGGCGACATGAGCACGTTCACACTTCTTGGCATTAGGATCGCTCCCTTGCTCTCTTTTAATTACCAGTATAGGTATTATTTATTTAGGTATTATTATTATTTATAAGTACATATTTATTTAGCAGTATAAGATTACTGGACCATACTTGTCTTAGGCAGAGAAAAAGGCAAGATCAATATGTAGGAAAAATAGCAACCCAGTCTGGTAATGAATGAGGGTGGGCAAGGAAAAGTGAGGATATCACAGTGGGCTGCAACAAGTGATAGCCCACAGCCCTCTCAGATGAGCACAGCATCACTCATAGCAGCCTAAGCAGGGTGAGGGGAGAGCTGAGAGTAGCTGATGAAGAGACTGATAGCTCCAGTGGGGACTCTAAGCCCAACCCAGTAGGCAGTGGATGCTAAAAATAAATGATCCATTGAGAATGAGCCCAACACCAAAGAGAAATATGGAAATACGAAGTGAGATCCATCTGAGCCCAGTGAGCGGACAAACACAGCAGTGGCCTGGCATGTCTGGTACTGTTTCTCTTTAGGAGGGGGAAAGATGGTGTCAGAGTCACTTTTAAGCTTAAAAAGCTTAAGTTTGTAGGAAGGACAAGTGAAATGAGCTGCTGCAGTTTGATACCAAGTGGACTGATGGTTTAGCTTATTGAATGAAATTCAAGCACCAGCTCATTTGATCCCCCTCAAACATTGGATGCAGCCTTTGCCCCATGGCAGCTCCAGTGCAGCTCTGTGTGTTTACAGATCTTGTGCCTTTAGGGAAAATCTCAGCCGTTGCCATTGCTTTAACCTTTGCTTTTCATGTCATGTATACCTTTAAACTTCTACCACAGTCCTAACATGGTATGTATCTAGTTCAAAGTCCAGGGGAGGCACATACCATGACTTCTCTCTGGGGAGATTTATTTTCATTCTCCCCTGGTCTGTTAGTCTATTAATATAAAAATAATTATTACTTTGGTTACAAATATCTGCTTTGTACTTTATGATTGTAAAATCATAATAGCAATCAACATGGAAAAGGAATATATTTCAGATATTTCTTAAAGTTTGTTCTGTTCCTTTAATAGTTCTATATCTTTAATTCCCCACTGATCTTCAGAGCATCTACCAGAGCACATCAATAAAACTGGATTTAGTTTGCCTTTAGGCAAAATGTAACCTTTCTCTCACTGCATTAGCAGCCATGAGTACATGTCAGGAGCCAGTAGTATCTTTCTAAGACCCAGTAACTCAGCAGAGCTGTTACACAGACTAGTTAGCAAAAAGGAATGAAAGCAGATTGTATTTGTCAAATGATTTATTGTCTACATGCAGTCTGGCTTGTCAGGCTCTGGTTAATTTGCTGTCAGGTCATTTTCTTACAACAGATGGTTATACTGATATCATTAAATTATGATTAACTCTAATATTGCTTTAGTTTCCTCAGTAACTTCATATGTTATGCTATTAAAAAAAAGGCACAATTTTAATTTCCTTCCCTTAGACCTAATGCTTTAAATTGAGTGATAACAGAAACCTTAGGGTGAAGATTGTTGCTCAGAATAGTGAGCTGTTGAAATCAGGCAGTGCACAGTTTGACTTAGTAATGAACAGATAAAATGTGAATAAAGTTTATAGTCCTTTGTCCTAAGCATGTCCATGTTTAGAATTAAAATTCCACTAAGAAAGTTCCTTAAACTATAAAAATACTTGTGTCTTGGTCCGGCTTCTCAGCTCTCTAGCTCTTCCTTACCTCCAGGAATAAAGGTGCTATTATCTCTTGCATAAATGGCAAGCTAACTTGTAACTCTTTCTCTTCATGGCACAATGCTTATTTCCAAGTCCTACAGGCTTTCTGCTGATGCCTGCTCAGCACAATTTAATGTATTGAACATGACAGCAGAACATGATGTTGCATGATTTGATTGCTGTCTTTCTGTCAAGAGAACTGCAGGCTTATTCATGCCTTGCATATACACTGCAGTCAACAAAATAACTGCCTTGGTGAAAAAGGTAATTATTGGCTCATTTTCTTGTTGTTATTTTTAGAACAGCACTTTCTACTCCATGTTTTTCCATTGATTAATTTCCCTTCTAATATATACACACAGGACTCTATTTCTGCCACTGTGGTAAACACAGTTCCAGCTTTCATTAATAGAATTATTGTCCCCACTTTGCTTACTCGGAAACGGTGAGACAAATTACACTTGAGCATTCCCCCTGACACTAATGACACTGCATGGCTGAAATGTGGTTAAGTGCTGCTATTAAAAATCCAGTTGCTGCTCTGATGTGTCTTCTGAAAGGTTACTTTCAAATTAAGCTCTTGGCTCTCCTGCATATTTGAGGCAAGTCTACTGAAATCCATTGTGGTTACAGCTCACCCAAGCTCTAGCTATGCCATAGGCTGATGAATTGACATTTGATATCCAATTCTTCGCTTCCCTTGATTTAAGACTCTTTAAGGGTAATTCAACAGTAACTGTGCTAATCTAGTTGGTACTTCAATGGTTAAAGAGCAAGAAACAAGAGGAGAAAAAGCCATAGTTTGCTTTAATGTCTTCCATTCTTCTAAATATACTGGAACATGATCTTCTAAAGCAAAGTGAAAAAAGGCAGCAAAACCCAGGCATGAAGAGCAATATCCCCACTTATGTTCAAAGTGACAGCCACAGGCCAAATCATTGGTGACATTATTATTCGTAAGAAAGTGTATGAAGGCCCGCAGGTCCTTGTGAGGGATCAAGGCCTTAAGAACAGACAAAATAGTCCCTTCAGCCAAGGAATTTGATGTTACACTTGCTCTCTATAGTGTACATACTGTACACTACGAATAGTTTGACTATAACAGACAAAGGAAAGTGAAGAGTGGAAAAGACAAAGTCATATAAAACCATCATGTTCAACATGACAGGCAGCAGAGAGTGCAGACTGGTGTCCTTCTTTATGGCTGGGCTGCTTTACAAGCACCCTGGCTGAAAAGCCATTCACAGGATGAAAACATTAAAGCTTTGCAAATTTTTACAGGGAGTTCCTCTCTGGATGATGGGCAGCCTGGGAGGAAGGCGATGGTGCTTGAGCATAAATTGGATTAATGGGCAGTGAAGGCTGGCCTTTTTGACACTGCAGAGACAGGAGCTGGCAGCTTGAGCAAAGAAGAATTAAATTAAGACAAGTTTAAATTAAATAACTGTTTAAAGCAGCAGCAGAGAAGCTTGCTCACTCACAGATGCTGGTAGATACACTGTCTCTCTCTCTCTCTCCCAGTATGTAATTGCTGAGCATATGGTAATAAAGAGTTACTTTAAGTAACGGGAAATGGTCCCGTTGCACACAGCAGATACCTGACCTGCCTGGCCCCAGGAATGTTGGGCATGGAGGACAGAAAGGATGCGTTTCCTTGCTCTCTGTCACTTTATCCAGCTCCAGAAAATAGGGTTTTTATGTTATCACAAGTGGTTCTTTACCCAAATCAGTCACATCTCTATAGGTTTCCTTCCCTTACCTCTGTGCTTATGTTAACCCTTCCCAACAATCTGGCAAGAAAATGACTGCAATGAAGAGTTCAGGCATTTTACTGTTCTATGTGATTTCATGGTAGTGCTCTGGATGACTTGGTCTTGAGCTACTGAGGGTCTGTCAATCACAAGATTTCCTCAAAGTACATTTTCTAGAGGTCTCTTCTCCACAAAAGGGGAATCAAACAATGTTGGAGCTTTGAGAAGGCTCTTTCAACCATTTTGAGACCTACATCCCAGTCATCCAGCTCCACCATCTCTTTGCCATCCTTCCTGCCCCTGTTGCTGCAGGGCCTCAGCATCTGCCAGATGGGTCTGTTCACCTTCATCACACACTGTAGTGCAGATGGGGAACCAAGGTATCAGTTGACATTGCATGATGACACAGGAAGATTTGCAGAACAAAACTGTGCCCTGCTTCACAAGTGCAAAATCAGTGACTATTTTTCTGTGTCTTCTCAGGGTGCCTCCCCAGAGCATTGCCCACAGCTCCTGCTCTGCTCTGGTGAATATGTGCTGACTCCCTCCCAGCCTTGCTCAGGGCAGTCTCTTCCAAACCCCAGGCAGCCCTGTATTTTAAGTAATCAGAAGTATGCCTTTAATACATGTAGACACACTTACAGTAACTGTCATCAGCAAGAGGGTAGCTGTGGCAGTCTGTACAAGTTGCCATCTGGGACCCTACTGGAGAGGTCAGCCTGAGCTGAACAGAGCCAGATTAAAGCTAACTTGGGTATGCCTGCACACCCTGAACTCTTCTTCCTGGTTGTGAAGTTAGCCACAGCCATCTGTACTCTCAAAGTGAAGCAATGGGGGCTACCAGAGCTGTCGTCAAGAGCGAGTTCACTTCACTTTCTTCAGGGACAATCAGTAGGATGGCCTGCAGACTGATTATATGAGTGAAATGGGTGTGTTTTTAACACAACCACAGCGTTCACCCTATGAGAGACCCACTGCACAGTGTGTGGGTGGCTGCAGCTGGTGTTGAGCTGGGCTTCACTTGATCTGACTCAAACAGAGGTTAATCACAGAATCACAGAATCACAGAATCTTAGGAGTTGGAAGGGACCCTGAAAGATCATCCAGTCCAACCCCGCTGCCAGAGCAGGATCACCTAAACTAGGTTGCAGAGGAACGCGTCCAGGTGGGTTTTGAATGTCTCCAGAGAAGGAGACTCCACAACCTCTCTGGGCAGCCTGTTCCTGTGCTTTGTAACCCTTACAGTAAAAAAGTTTTTCCTCATGTTCAGATTGAACCTCCTATGCTCCAGCTTGCACCCATTGCCCCTTGTCCTGTCATTGGACATCAGAGAGAAGAGCCTGGCTCCTTCCTCCTGACACTCGCCCTTTACAAATTTATAGACATTAATGAAGCCACCCCTCAGTCTCCTCTTCTCCAAGCTAAAGAGATCTGGTTAAGGGATCTGGAGCACAAGTAGTGCTCTCCTCTATCCCACCAGTTGCAGGGAGATCTCAAGCGATAAACAGAAAGAGCCAATAGATCAATGCCTGGCTCAGAGACTGGTGCCACAGGCAGGACTTTGGGTTTTTTAATCATGGATCAGTTTACAATTCACCAGCTTTGGTAACTAAAGATGGGGCATGTCTATCTCAAAAGGGGAAAAGGTTCCTGGGACAAGAGTTAGCAGGGCTCATAGACAGGGCTTTAAACTAGATTTGAAGGCGGGGAGGGGGTAAAGGGAATAAAACACTACTCGCTAGTGATGAGCCTGGGAGTGAAGCGCCAACAAGTGTGGGATGGTGTGTTAGTGAGAGTCTTCAGACTACTGACCCAGTGGAGGTAGGGGATAGATTTCCATGCAGTAATCAAGTTACAAGTGTCACTGATGTGTTAGTAACCGCAGAAGTCCCTGAAAATGGCTTGGCAGAAATTAGGACTGCTCCCTGTGAAAAAGTGGCAGGGTCTTTAGCCCGACTGAAGTGTGTCTACACCAATGCACGCAGCATGGGCAATAAGCAGGAGGAACTGGAAGCTATTGTACATCGGAATAACTATGATGTAGTATCTATCATAGAAACATGGTGGAATCAAGGGGAGTGCTGCCATTGATGGGTATAAGCTTTTCAGAAGGGATAGGCAAGGAAGGAAAGGTAGGGGGGTGGCCATGTATGTTAGGGAGTACTATGACTGCCTAGAGATTAGCGATAATGACAATAGGGTTTGACAACAGGGTTGAGTGCCTATGGGTGAGAATCAAGGGGAAGGCCAACAAGTCAGATATCATGGTGGGAGTTTGCTA
>NW_010209071.1:40236-40722 GCF_000695765.1 Mesitornis unicolor
GATATCTGCTGGAAATATAACACAGCAGAGAGGGAACAGTCCTGGAGGTTCCTGGAGTGTGT
Source organism: Mesitornis unicolor (assembly GCF_000695765.1). NCBI lineage: Eukaryota > Metazoa > Chordata > Aves > Mesitornithiformes > Mesitornithidae > Mesitornis > Mesitornis unicolor. The sequence goes on from NW_010209071.1 coordinate 40,299, forward strand.
GGAAGATAACTTCCTGATGCAGCTGGTGAAGGAGCCCACAAGGGAAGGTGCCGTGCTGGACCTGGTGTTTGCAAACAGAGAAGGTCTTGTGGGGGATGTGATGGCTGGAGGCTGTCTTGGGAATAGTGATCGTGAAATTATAGAGTTTTCAGTCCTTGAAGAAGCAAGGAGTGGGGCTAGCAGAACTGCCATTTTAGACTTCTGGCAGGCAGAGTTTGGCTTGTTTAGGGACTTGGTTGGCAGAGTTCCTTGGAAGGCAGTTCTGAAGGGCAAAGGAGTCCAGGAAGGCTGGACACTCTTCAAGAAGGAACTCCTAAAGGCACAGGAACAGGCCATGCTGGTGTGTCGGAAAACGAGCCGGTGGGGAAGATGATGGGCCTGGCTGAACAGAGGGCTCTGCCTGGAGCTCAGGAAAAAGAAGAGA
>NW_010209072.1:0-12346 GCF_000695765.1 Mesitornis unicolor
TATTATTTAATAATTACAGATCTAGCAGAGGTATAATTTTTGTATATTTTTTGGTTGTATCACATTATGCGGATTGCATTTGTTCTTACTAAGTGAATTACTGATAACAAAAAAATTGGGGTCAATAACAGAATTAACTTGAAATTGGACATTGTTTCCTTTCAAATTTTGGAGTGTGCTGTTTGGTGGTGTGGCAAATAAATTGGAATATATATGGTCCTCAGTTTATTTGCCTCCTAGCATATGAGATACTTGTTCTCCTATAAATTTGAATTGTTTATGTTCTTGTAACAAATGTTTGTTTGTCTTATTTAATAGTGTGCTACGAAAAATTTCTTGGGTTTGTTTGGCTGCAGTACTCTTCACTCATGCATTAAAAACACTGCATAGAAACTGGGATTGGGAGTCAGAGTACACATTGTTTATGTCAGCTTTAAAGGTACTGTATTCTGTTTGAAAAGGGTAATGGAAAGTTTGTGTTACTGTTCTCAAAAAGCTGCAGTAGAGCATGGTAAAAATGGAGAGAAATTATGCTTGTTTTCCCACCTTTATTTCTACGTTGACAGTATTACCGTCTACTTAGTTGCTTTTGGGAATGCTTTAAAAGTAGAATGATGCACACATGGGAATTCTTGTGCAAGAAATGGATGACAATTTTTTCTTGCGTTAAAGCAGTTGAATGTATTCTCTTATCTGAATGGAAGCACAATATGGTTCACTAAAATAATTGCAAAATGTTTGATGCACGGAATAGTTTCCTCAGTGTGCATATGGCGTGATAGGGTAGTTTGTACAACATCTCATAATTATAATGAATTTTGAAATGTTTGGTATTTCTAGGCACAAATAACTAAAATGAATGTTAAGCAACAAGTTCAATGTAATAATTCTGTATGCAGTGGTTTGTTATTCTTTACCTATAGCAGTTTGATGAAATCTGTAATTTTTTCGCATTTTTACATCTTTCAAACATTGTTAGAAGAAAATCAGTTGTTGGGTAATTTCAGCTTAATACCGTATGTATTAGTATCTCTTTTTTTCTGGTTTTAGGTAAATAAGAACAATGCAAAGCTATGGAACAATGTGGGGCATGCATTAGAAAATGAGAAGAATTTTGAAAGAGCTCTGCAGTTCTTCATACAAGCCACGCAAGTGCAACCAGGTAAAAGCTTTCACTATTTGCCATTGAATGTCATCTCTGCTTTCCTAGTGTTTCAATATGCTTAACTTACTTAATACAATCTTCTCAGTTATATCTTTTTCCCCAGCTGAACATGAAACAGTGTCATACACTAAGTTAGTTGATCCATAGTTTTTGGAAATAAACTCAAAAACAGTCCTGCAGAAAAGTTTCTGTGTGTAAAAACATGCAAAGACTTTCCATTTAAAACTATTATTTGGATGACATTCTTTCTGAATTAACTTAAACTGTAATTTCTTATGAAACTTAATTATCATTTGATTTTCTTATTTAAAACTAAGGAGGTGTATAAAAAATTTCATATCTAGAGTGTCAAAATCCATGTTTACTGTTTTACATACTGTTGCAAAAGAAGCTTTAGGTAGTACTGGACAACCTTTCCTTTTTCCTTTTAGAAGCCTAATAAAGAACCTTAATTTATGTGCCTCTACTATAGCAAGAGATTAAAAATAGATACGTGGAAGTACGATCTCAATTTTTTTACATCGCCTACTTAACTTTATATTCCATCTTTGGTTCATGGCTAAATTATTAGCTTCATAATTAAGATGAAAACTAATACAGAATTGTGTGGTGGTGGTGGTAGTGTTTATGCAGTACCTGTACTTCACGCTACTCTGAAGGCATAGGTAATTATTTTGATGATACTCAGTGCATGGACGTATTTGAAATTTCATTCTTTTCTTTATTAAGATGATATCGGTGCCCACATGAATGTAGGAAGAACTTACAAAAACTTAAACAAAACTAAAGAAGCTGAAGAATCATACATGATTGCGAAATCATTGATGCCTCAGGTAATTAGTAACTTTATCTTCCACCACAGGAGGGAACTCTTTCAGATCTATACTCATGATACAGTTTTCATATTTTTCCTGAAGCTCTGTGTTGCTGTATACTTTAAAGGTGTTAGGGTTTGTTTTGTTTTTAAACCTATCTATTAAAAGAGTAGGTTCTATACAATCATGGCTGTGAAAAAAGGCTAACTTAGATCTTCTGTGTTTAAAACTATTTTAAGTTATCTTTTGTACTGCTGTGGGGCTTTCTTTTTGCTGAAATTGAGGATATAAAAGAAAGCAGTAGTTAAAAATGTACACCTACAGTTTCTAGACACAGGGGATTTATTTTCACTTGCAGCTAATTCATTGATGACTGAGTTTCTGAGCCCTCAAGAGAAGCTTAAGTGCAGCATTGGATGTGGGAGGTCACCGCAGCAGTAACAAAAAAAATCTTTGCTTGAACATACTTTTAAAAACATGTGCTTTGTTACCTTTAACATCTGTTAAGTTATATTTATACCTAACAAATACTACTTATTCTAGCTCTTTAGGAGAAAATGAGAGGAATATTTTGGAGAACATACAAAGGTAAAAAAAGCTATGGGTAAAATGAGGCTGACAACAAAAAACAGTCCTTTTAATAGCAGTTTTAATAGCATTAAAAAGTTGGGTTTTTTTCTTGTGAAACAGTGTAAAGATTCTAGATGGATTAAGTATAACCAGTACAATAGTTGCAATGTCATAGCATTTTCATCTTTCATGACTACTTTTCATCTGCTACATCAGTGGCCAATAAAATGTTACACTTATCTTAGGCTGGATGGTTAAAAAAAGGAATGAAAACCATAGAATTTCAGTTTAGGCTTTCTACATGCAAAACTTTATGAAATATTCTTTGAAAGGTCTGGTTGGTTTCTTATGGCTATCTGCATGAGCTTAATTAACTCATATCTTAAATATGATATAAAAGTAATCTAATCTACAATTAAAAAAGAAAAAAAAATCTGTTTATATTTTGGTATGTTCTTCTGGGAAAGAAGAATTGCTGTTTCTAATCACTAAAAGCCTATATGCTAATTTCCAGTGATACCCTAAAACAAATGTGGCAGATTGAAGAGAAGATCTATGCAGATTGTCTTTCATATTTCTACTCATCTGTCTTTGGTACTTACCTTCTTTTTGACAGATTATTCCAGGTAAAAAGTATGCTGCAAGAGTTGCTCCTAACCATCTGAATGTGTATATCAATCTTGCAAACTTAATTCGAGCAAATGAATCTCGCCTTGAAGAAGCGGATCAATTGTATCGACAAGCAATTAGTATGAGGCCAGATTTCAAGCAGGCTTACATCAGCAGGTACCTTTTCTAATTTTAGAGATATCTATTCTTGAGTAAACATTTGTGTGTTATTTGTATTTTGTTGTGAACGGTATTTAGTTCATAGAGTTGAATTAGCTGCTGGAATTGATTTATTTCCAAAGGAGAAGACGAAGATTTGGGACAATAATCAGTTTTTCCTTACAAGCCTTGTTTTTTTTAAACTCCTGCTTCAAATGATGTGTTTCCACATAGGCTGTGTATTCAATCATTGTATAGCAAGATGCTTCCATTAGATTTCTTTATGAACTTGCAACTTAAATTTCTAATCTCCTAGTTTAGTTTTGAACTGAAAAGCTTTTGGTTAGTCTGAATCACGGAGCTTTCTTTATCCTTCTTTGTTCAAAGTAGTACAGAAAATGCATGACTTAACTAAAAAGCACATAGATGTCAGCTAAATAGATAAAAGTAATGTGGCTGTGGATGTTGAGGCTATTTTGGTAGGTGTGATTCTTGCTGGGACTTGGGAGTTGCATAGATGGCTAAACTATAGCTGTTGAAATGTAATTATAAAGCCAATATCAGGAACCCTTGGTCACTTCTTTTTTTATTTTTATCCTGTATATGCATTTGTTGTACACAGACTTTGGAGACCTGAAATCTTTGGGAATGCTATGTAAAGGAGGTCCTGTATTGTTTTATGTTTTGAACAAAAAAGCCCACCCAAACCCCACTGCTACCTCACATTTACTGTCCATAGGAAGGCAAACTTTTAAAGAACCTGTCAGTTATTTTCATATTCATATGAATAAAAGTTGAAGGTTTAATGTGATTCTTCAACAGGGGAGAATTACTTTTAAAAATGAACAAACCTCTGAAAGCTAAGGAAGCTTATCTCAGAGCTCTTGAACTAGACAGAACCAACGCAGACCTGTGGTACAACTTGGCAATTGTTTACATTGAACTGAAAGATCCAACAGAAGCCCTGAAGAATTTCAACCGAGCACTAGAACTCAACCCAGTGCATAAACTGGCATTATTCAACTCAGCGCTGCTAATGCAGGAATCTGGTATGTTAGTTGTCCCTTATATAAGTATAGTGTATTTGCATGTATAGGTTTCATAGTATTTAAGGGGTTTTTAATGAACTGTTTTATTTTTGGAAAGCAGAATTTCATAGCTTTGTCAAAGAAGCCGCTGTTTACTGTAATAGTCAGCACTAATTTATTGGTAGTGTATGGAATTTGTGCAAAGTGTACACATACCTTAGCTGATCAGCATATTTAATACAAGTGCTCTTTTACAATATAATGTCATGTACATATAAAGAAGTGTTACACAGGCATCTTCAAAATTGTGTCTATATAATCTTTAAAAATCCATGTTTAGTAAAATATATGTAATATCTATGTTTTGCATTTATATTTATTTATTTCATTCTTCATTGACTAAAGAATATAGTTGACTTCTGGGGCTTTAAATCTAGCCCTAGGAAATGTGCATGTTTTCGTAGGGTCGTCTGTAATATTGCTAATTAGGATTAATTAAGTCAGGTTTTCATGAGTTTATTTTTTTTTGTATTTATAGCTTCTTAGCTATATGGGTAAGCATAAGCCTTTTGTGATTTAGGCTGTTACAAAGAGTATTTAGCAAGTAACTAGTAAGGTACAGTTCCCTTTTGTTGGGATGGTAAACTGCTGCTAAGAAAGGGATAATACGGAGTTGCTTGGAGCTGATGCAAATGGAGTATTCTCCATCTCCTGTCACATTGTAGGCTATGTAGTACAAGTGCCCTGTTTCCTGTCATTACCATTAGCTCTCTAGTATTCAGTTTTTCATACTGGAAGGTGCAGCACTGTTTCAGGAGGCGAAAAAAGGCGGGTCAGATCCCTCATCCTTCAGTAAGCCTGTGCCTGGAGTTCCTTACTAAAATGTGTTAACTGGAGTATTCAGAAAAATAGCACAGACTAGCTAGTCTAGCTATTCCTGGTATTACCAGATCAGATTAATTTACAGTAACTTTTTTAAACTTTGCAAATTAAAACATAGGAATTACAGATTTTACTGCTTTGGTGTTAGAAGATATTTTATCCTGGCTACATCTGAAGTCACCCTGTCTGATCTCCGTCTTTAAACTCTTTCAATCTACCTAAAACATAGAAATTACAGATTTTACTGCTTTGGTGTTATATTGGTGATATTTTATCCTGGCTACATCTGAAGTCACCCTGTCTGATCTCCGTCTTTAAACTCTTTCAATCTACCTTTAACAAAATGGGATCTTCCACTCAAGTTTGCCTCTGTAAGAGCTGTTTTGTCACAACTGGTGCCTTCTCTGCATTCCAGTTGCTCAACCATATGTGAAAATAACTTCTCTTAAACTTGTTGAGACACCTTTTCTATCTGTTACACCAAACCTAAATATAATTCAACAGATACTAGAATAATGGTGCTGACTTTGGCTACAAGTCAACTGTAAGTAGTTCTTTCTGTAAAGAAGGTAGATGTTATTTAGTTTTGCTGTTACATAGTGATAATAAAAAATAGCATTTTAAACCCTTTCCCTTTTACCATTGTGTTAAGAGATGTTACATTTTTATTTGTCCAAAAATTAGCATTTTATAGGCCTAGTCTAAAAATTCTTCAGAGTAAATCTAAAATTAAATGCATTTTCTGTCATTTAGGTGATGCTCGGCTTAGACCTGAAGCTAAACAAAGACTGTTACATTATGTGAAAGAAGAACCACAGGATGCAAATGGGTACTTCAATTTGGGTATGCTGGCAATGGATGACAAAAAAGATGCGGAAGCAGAGGCATGGATGAAGAAAGCCATAAGTTTACAACCAAACTTCCGAAGTGCTTTGTTCAATTTGGCTCTGCTTTATTCTCAGACATCAAAGGAATTGATGGCTTTGCCAGTCTTGGAAGACCTACTGAGATACTACCCTGATCATACCAAAGGTCTGATTTTGAAAGGAGATATCCTTATGAACCAGAAGAAGGATATTGTTGGAGCAAAAAAGTGTTTTGAAAGAATTTTGGAACTGGATCCCAACAACGTACAAGGAAAACACAATCTTTGCGTGGTTTACTTTGAAGAACGAGACTTAATAAAAGCGGAAAAATGTTTGGTTGAGACGCTAGCACTGGCACCTCATGAAGAGTATATTCAGCGTCATCTAAACATAGTTAGAAGTAAAATTGCATCACTCAGTGCTACGGAACAGTCGTCACTTCCAGCAGATGGGACTGCAACTGCAGCTGCAGAAGGAAAAAAAAAATCATTGCAAAATCTGAAAGAGGTAAAAAATGAGCAGAAAACAACCCAAACAACAGTGGATAACAATAAAGGGCACTCAAAAAATAAGAAACGAACAGAGAAAAACAATATGGACAAAGAGGCTCCCAAAAAATCTACAAAAGAAATCAAGGACATTGAAAAAAAGAGAGTTGCTGCTTTGAAAAGACTAGAAGAGATTGAACGTATATTAAATGGTGAATAGTCTCTGTCTTGTCACAACAGAATAAAGGGAGAGTACTATTTTTTATTATTGTTTAATATGTGATCCAACTGGAAAGAGGTCTCAGTGCTTTGAAAATAGAAGTAATGTTGATTGCATATCACTTAGCAAGCAGCAAAAGGCATTACAATGCTTTATATGAGAAAACTTCAACTTTTAAATATGATGTGGGGAGTGGTTGGGAATCGATAGGAGAGTGAGAATACTCTTAAATGCAGAATCCTAATAGTGAGAAAATAACAGTCATAAAAAGTACTGGTAGTCAAGGTTATTCAGTAATGCTACTTTTAAAGAATGGAAAATTAATGGGATAAGCCAGACACTGCTGTTTTCTTCCATATAAATCTGTTTGTGTTAACATTATCTATATTTCAGTTTACACATCAGTTTAAATTATTCTAGACCTCTGCTATATATGAAAAAGAGTTTTTATTTGCATTATTTGTTTCCAGAACTTAACAAAGTCATCAAAATGCCACTGGTTGCAGTATGAGAGGATGTGACAAAACACTAAATTTTTCAGTTGCACTCTGAATATGGAATGCTATACAACTTCTTAATTGTTCTTTACTTACAATGCTAATGGTTGTACTGTTTTACCTGATAGAAAACTTAAGGTGCTCTTAAGATCTTTAGACTGTGCTTTTATTTTTAAAGGAAATGTGTGGTTTTTCTTCAACTGTCAATCATCTGGTTGTTCTTAAAAAAAATTATATAAAGGTGGTTTTCTCACTTTTCCCCAGGTTCATTGAATGCTGATAAATGCACTTTTGGTATGGTAACCAGTATGCTATGCAGTAGTCCTTGTCGACTTTGTGTCAATGGATGTGGATTGACTCCTTGGTGTAGTAAATTCTTCCTTGTTTATGGCAAACTGGCTTTATTATTTCTGTAATGGGAACAGCAATTCTGTTCTTATGACTTTTTACAACACTAATATAAGCAATGTTTGCTGAAGGCAGTGTGGTAATAATTAAACCACTGAATTTAGCAATGTTTAACACAAGGAAATGTAGATAGTATCCTTCCAAATACTAAGTTCTGCTGTTTTGATACTTTGTCATGGGTGTGTGGTTTTTATTAAATACTTATTTTGACTACTAAAATACTCCCATTTACCCTTTTCCACTAATGTATCATTTTTATTTCTTACATGAAATGAAAATCTTTGCAATTTCAGTGTTGCTTTTATCCTAGTGCAATGCATATATTTTTGTTTAAATATACTACCGATTACCTAAACACAATGTTTTCCTTAATTATGAGAGAAAAAGGAAGTGTAAGAGCTGGGTTCAGTAATAACTTAATTAATCATTAAATCTAACTCTTACTCTTCATGTTTTGTGTTATTTCATGGTGTAGAAGTATTCCTTAGCAACTCTGTTTGAACTGAATCCTTTCTGTAACTGCTCAACTTTTTTGCCATTGGCAGTAATCCAGCTGTAAGATGTTATGTTTATCTCTGTGGGAGGGATCTTAAATGGTTGAAGGCCTTGCACAGACCTTTTCTTTGTTGTGTGTCATTTGTAATGTCACCACAACAATTGCTTGCATGGTAATAACTAGGGGGGAAAAAAGGTAGGTTTTTAAAAACATGATTTGTAAGCTGCAGACAGGAACAGGTATGCAGTGTGCAGCCATTCTTCATATGAAAGGTTTAAGTGCTGCCTATAGTGCAGTGTGGTGAAGTGTTCCCAGGAATCTATTAACCACATCTTGAAAATTCTGTTTTATCTTATCTGTGAGTAGCTGGATTACTTGTTGCTAAAATAGCTGGTATGCTGACCTTTATAGAAACAGTAACTTGCATACTAAGTCTTCCTCCCAAACCTTTGTTTTACAAAAGAATTGGTCATTGTTCTGGGTGATACAAAGGAACATTCATTTGAAAATGGCAGGAACTAAGTAGTAAGAAAAGGTGCTTTCTCTTTGATGGAACAGGCCAAGATTCTCCTCTCAAGACGCTCCTATGAAGTGCTCCCAGAATCCCGTTGCCACACCGCTTTCATTCGGTCTGTAAATTTAAGAGGGGAGGAAAGGCACATTCTTGATTTCTGCAGTTGAGTCTGTCCTGCTGTTCTCATCTTGACCATCCAAGTAGCTGCTCTTTAGGGACTGGCAAGGATTGTTAGATTCATTGAGGCTAAGAGGTGCCATCAGGTTTAACTAAAAAGAAATCATCAGACTACTGTAAACTGAAGAATGCTGGAGGTAATCTTTCAGTCTGTGGGCAGGTACTATGCCCCCTTTGTCTCTTTTAAAGAAGTAATAGTGAAAACAAGCATTTTAACTGATGTCAGTGTGCTGAGTTGTATTTAGCCTATAGGATTTGTCAACCACTTTTTAAAAATAAACTTTCTTGAGAAAAATTATTCAGTAAATTGAAGTGGCGTAAGTTCTGAAAAATAATCAAAATAGCATTTGCTCGTAGGAAAACTATCAGAAAAAGAATAATTTTGGCTTTGTTTGCTTGCAGATAGAACATCCTCATGCGCAAAAACTCCACAACACATACATGTCATCCCTTTTCAGAACTCTCCTTTTTACTAATACTCAAGAACTGGGAATTTCCAGGGATGGGACAAGCATACTAAGCAAAAATAATTTGTAGCCCTCTTCTCATTCAGTGCAGTTGTTTTGGTTGCTGAAGGTATTTGAATGCGTGTCTTGTGTCATCTTTGCATACATGCACGAATTGTTCAACCTTACACATACCGGTGCAGTAAGTATATTACGTGTGACACATTTGTGCGTGTAATTTCAGTGCAGACTCATGCATTTGTCAGGTTAATTTTTGAATTTTTTGCAGGGGAGTATATGCATAAAGAGTTAGAGGTGAATACATGTCAATGTAAGAATTACATCTCAGTATTGCAAGTATTCCTTATTTTTTAAGTATTACTCTTTGCATTACAGTTAAAAAAACACCATAATTCAGATCTGATTTCTTTTTTTCAGTTTGTTGGTTTTTATCAGCTCTGTTAGGGAAATAGCCAGGTATTGTGAAGCATAGGAAACACTTTTCTACAAATGAACATACACAAAGTGTCAGAGATTGGAGTCACAAGGTATTAAGAGGGATAGAAATTCTTTTCAATGTGCAGTGCGGTTTACACCTTGATTAGGCAATACTGGAACAGATAAAGTCAATAAGGAATAAACATAACAGAAGATTCCTGTGGATAGAGGCTTTCATATAAAGGAAAGCAAGAAAACATGTAACACATGGTGCCAAAGCCTTTAACTGAAGTAAATAGGAAGCTTTACATTTCTATTTCTGCTTGGTTGTGGAGACTTACTGAACTGCACCTTATTTGGGAGCATAACAGCAATTAAAAGGAAAACTACATGCTGAAATCTTACATAAGTGCATCTTGGCTTCAATCTGTGAAATGATGTCTTTGTAGCTGTAAAACCTACAGGGACTTCTCACCCAGCTCCTTATTCTCCAGTGGCAATCTGGTGTGAAGTGGATGGGCTCAGAAGATCCTTCTACTCTGAAGGAGGCACACGTATTCTTTGATTTCCAGGAGGTATGGCAGTATTGTTACCAACTTCCCCCTAAATGGATTTAAATCGCCATCAACAGTATGTTCTGTTACTCAGCATATTCACAGCAAGTTGAATTATAAGCCTGTGGGATAGGTGACCTCACGTTTAATGGGACTTTAGAGCAAAGCACTGACCTGCAACAAATGTTGATTTTCTGTTAGAGGAGTAAGCGCTCTCCTTTTGCCCAAAGCAAAAGCTGCTGAAACATTTTGGCACTGCGCACGTAGGTTGTCCAGTGCAGTATCTCTGCAGCTTTCCCTTCCTCAGCTGTTGGGTGTTCCAACACTAAGAGAGCAGATTTTTAGGCACAGTAGTTCAGCCAGCTCCTCCTTCCTGATCAGATTAATTTATTGCAAGATAAGGCTGGGCCTTGTAGCAGCAAAGCTGTTCAGATACCTGCTTCCAGAGTGTGGAGCTATGGGCTAAACATGCAGGCATTTGTTTCTTCCTGAAGTTTCCTTTGGAAAGACTCAATGGAGATCAAAACAGCTCTGGGTAGTTAGCAGTCTACCCCAAACTCTTGCAAATTTTGCATCCTGCTAAAGCACCAGATAGAGTTCCAGTTTGAGTGAGTGTACATGGCTGGGATTTACTTGCAGAGGCTCTATAATCCACCCCTGCCTGGTGAAATGTCTGGAATTGCAGCAGAATGAGCTACTCCTGTAAAGCCCTGCTTCAGCCACTGCCATGTAACCAAAATCATGCTTCTCTAACTTTCAGCCTAGAAATCCTGCTTTGCTTAGACAGAAGGCTTGAGTATGGAAAGGCTGGAAGACACCTTTCCTTTAAGCTGTCCTTCACCTCACTTCTCAGTACAAAACTTTAACACTCTTCATACAGTGTTTCATCTGATCAAGAAGTATCTGTCCCCTAAACTTCCAATATAGCTTACAAAAAGGTAAGACATTCCTTCCTAGGAACAAAATTACATAGCTTACTATGTTACATACATTACTATGCTACTTCTTTTTTAAAAAATAATCCTAGATAGATATCACATTATTTCTGTAGCATTCATGACTGGTGGTGTAGTTAGGATTCTTTGAAAACTTAAGTGCTTTCTGCAGTCTAATATTTAGTACCTGGCTACAAACCAGTGGTCCTGCATGCGGGATATATGTGTAAAATGAATATAAATAATAAAATAATTTTTTTTATACATACATCAGTCTCAAAGAAAATGAGATGATGCAGAAGAAAAAAATCAAACCCAAAACAAACCACCCCAAAACCAGAACAAAACCAAACCACCACAGAACCTTCTACATAATTATTCTGGGATGGGAACAGCATAATAAGCTGTATAACTTGCTTGAGCTAGGAAACGATTCCAGAAAAACACGATTAACCTTCCCTGGTGTCATACTTTCAAAGTTTGCTAGAAAGAGAATTGCACTCTAAAGATACTATATACTCTGAACTAAGGAATTCTGTTAAAATGTTAATATAATGTTAATAGACTCCAGCATAATACAAACAACTGTTAGCAGCTACATCTTTACTAGTATAAGAAATAGGCTATCAAAAAAAGTGAGTTAAAAGTCCCCGTTCAGCTGGTGTCTTCACCGGTGCATAGAGAGCTGTGAGTGTCTTTGTTAGATGTCCATACAGAGTCACTAACATTCTTTACAGTGAGTTTAGGGATTGTGTGCTTGTTTGGGCGAGCTCAGCCCTTTTCAGATGTGAACAGAAACAGTGACAGAAATTAAATGGTTGCAGTTGTAGAGCTTTGCATTTTTCCACATTGTGGAAAGACGTTTATATGCTTGCTAAAATACTAGTTACTGGTAGGTCAATGTAGCAGATAAACTGGTGTATTTGATATTGTTTTGGAAGGTGATATTACATGCAGGCTTATGAGGTTATGAATTCTGTGTCTTTTCTACAGTGCAACTGTTACGAATGCGAAGCCTGCAAGATTCTAGGTAGAATACAAGTGAGCATTAAAATAAAGCAAGTTGTTCTGATTCCCTA
>NW_010209072.1:12377-13567 GCF_000695765.1 Mesitornis unicolor
ATATATGTTTGTACCTTATGTATAATTATCAGGGTATTGTCTTTTTAAATACACATAGCAAGGTATTTTTAATTATACGTGTATTCATCCACGCACAATGAGAGTAGGTGGAGGAGGAAAATACAACAATTACAGGATGTCTTACCAAAAGTAGAAGTCATAAATCTCAATTTCTAAAATACCACCTTGAATATGCACTCACCTTTATTTCATTTGCAGTTGTTAACCCAGTCATATGCTTCTTTTGTACGTGATCATTGTCAGAGCACGACACTGTAGCCCTAACTCTCCAGTACTGAGAGTTCAAATGAAATGGTGACAACTGGTGCTTACAGGGTGGGAGGTTGGTTGTTACCTCTCCTCGGTCTTAAGACGAATAATTGAGGATTGTTTGTTTCTTTGGGCACGCTGCTTGTTTCATCTATAGGAATATCAGATGTTATGGATTACTATCTCAGTTTGCAAGATACAGTAGTTTCTTTGTAAACGTGTGCCTTCTCATTAGCAGAGAGTGTGATGATATTGGGTACACCTGGAAGCTGTAGAAGGTAGAAGTGAGAGAAGCCAAATTATAAGAAAAGTTGTTGTTGCAATCCAGTAAGATGAAAGGTATGTAATAACTGCTGTGCTCTGAAGTTATGCAAAAATATGGTAAACCTTATTCAGTTAAAAAAAACAAAGACAACAATTGATAAAAGACATTTAAATGCAGCTTCTGAACACCCTTTCTACCCTCTTGAACAGGTTTTAAACAGGTCTGGAATGCTGGATTTTCTTCAGCTCTATGCATTAACATTTAGCACTTTCCCAGTATAAATAGCTACAAACAAATAATAGAGACAGTGAAAGGTATGTGAAAGCTTAAAACTCATGAAATTCAAATACTGTGCAGAAACATAAAAGAAACTGAATGGATAGCATTTCTTTAGATGTATTTATATGAGTGGGTTTGCATGAAGTTGAGGTGTGAGCTGTATTTATGAGTATTGTTTGGATGAGTCATACTATATTTCTGCTCCTTATTGGGGTGGGTACACTCAAGGTTTTAGTGCAAATATTTAGATTTAAATTCACCTTTCCAGGAATATTACTTCAGCTGTTTTTACAGATACTACATAAAAACTAATTTGCTAAAACATTCATGAAAAGCAAAAATAAGCATAATTAAGTTTTGAGAGTAATTTCCTGCT
>NW_010209072.1:13598-43028 GCF_000695765.1 Mesitornis unicolor
ATATACATGAAAAAGTATATATTTGAACATAGATATGTGCATTGCAGAAGGGTAAAAGCAACACTGAAATGACAAACACTAAGAAATTAAAACCATGTATAACAATATTCCAATTGTTCGCACTATCTTGTGATAAAAATAAAAAAAGTAACCTTCTTTCCATTGACTTCCTTTACCTTTTGATTATCTCACTGTCTGTAAGACCTTTTCCTCCAAAAAGAACAGCTTTTACTTTTTAATTATGAGTACAAAATTGCAGATGATCCTTCAATTTGGAAACACGAAACATATTGTCACTGCAGAAAAAGAAAAAAGAAACATAAACCAGAAAGCAACTTAAATGCAAGAAGACATCTAGGGCTTTTTCTTGTTTGTTTGTTTTAAAACTTAATGACAATATTATAAACAGTGTTATCCTAGGCTGTCTAATGTCTGGGTGTCCTGAGAGCATTTTGGCTGATGAGGAAATACAGGAAACTTTAACTCATCAATTAGTGACCATCTCAACTTCAGAGTTTAAAAGCCATTTCATATGGTGGTTTTTACTAGTATGCTGTTCCTTCTTCAGCTCTAGATTCAATCTTATAAAGGGATTGAAGGTGAGATTTAAACAGATTTCCATAGTCTCTGTATTTCTGGAAGACTTTGGAGTTTTCTTTCCTTTGTTCTCTTGTGTTCTTTTGTTTCTATAGCAGTGGTGCTTTCTCACACTGCCAGTGTTCCAGGGGAGAAGCTGTAAAGAGGGAAAAGAAAAAGCAGAGGAGCTAACTGAAGATTTTTAAATCTTTATATATATATCACTAATAAGCGTCTTCAGTGTTCTGCAAAATAAAACATATTTGTAAGTCTTTGCTAAAGAACTGGAACACAATTATTTCAACATGCACTAGGAAGAATGTTATTTTGCTTTATTATTGAAAACTATTATTATTGCTATTTGGCACAGGAATGCAGTAAAATTCTTACAGGCAGTGAAGACCAAGTTACTGTCTCAGATTATTGCCCAGCATACAGCAGTTGCATAAATCACACAAATGATCAGCTAAGTGCAGAGACTTACATAAATAAATCTATAGAGTTGTATAATGTGTAAAGCATAATGCTATGTAACTGAATTTTGCTGTCGTATCTTGTGATTAGGTTTATTTACTGCTTGGGATCTGCCAGGGTTTTGAGAAGGGCAGTAGTTTCTGCTTCCAGGGGCTGCAGCTGTTCAGACTGATGTTCATCTGCTGTCCATTATCACTTCAGAGGTGAAGGCTGTTGTCTTTGTACTTGACATCTTGGTAAATGTCTTGTTAAAAGGAGGAGGAGAGGAGTAGAGTCAAGCTAAACTAGAACAAGATTTCAAGAAGATCATGATTATATCAAAACCAGCTGATCTACAGATAAGGGTGAAATTAGCTAGCATTGTTTTATATTTCTGTCCTGCATTTAGCTATTTGCAGACAGTCTTCCTTGTAGTCCTAGTAGCAACTTTGGTACAGGTTAAGACAGTAACAATATAAATCTTAAGCAGCAATTCGATCTGTGTTCTCCATGTGACGGGATAAATTGCAATGCTCTGAATAACACCACTGGAAGATGTGGCCTCTGACCTGAGAAGCTTATCATCATGGAAATATGTGATGATCTAAACTAGGAAATAAATAAAAATGACATCTCCATTATATTTTAGGGACCAGCAATAAAGCGTTTAGGGTCTTACAAAACTTCTTAATTCTATTTAAATACAATGGTCTTCATGATATTTCTTGTTAACATTCCTCCAGACCTGTAGTTTTCTTCTCAAAAATTTATTGCTTTTCTGCAACTGCTTAATTAGAGGAAAAATAGTAATTTGCTTTTAAATGTTACTGTCAAATCCCATACTCACAATTTTTTAATTTTAATTCAGGGTGATTATGCACACATCCTGAAGAGCCTTTATGTAGAATTGCACCAAAGAGTGAAAATGCTGAGAAGGCCAGAAAGGGTTGAGAGGAAAAACAATCATCCAAGAGTTTTGAACTCAAAGATACAACCAGTGTGTCAAGACATTTACTCCACGGGTTACTGGGTGCTTGAGTACACACTAGAGAAATTTTGCTTCCAACTTGCTTTTCACTTCTCTTTTTCTAAGCATTTACTTTCAGAGACTGAAAGTGGGTTACACAGACTATGGTCTAATTTAGTGTGACCACTCTCTAGAAGGAGTTCTGCTGTGTACCCAAGGTGATCAGGGGCTGTAGCATAAGATGTGTTTTGGCTAAAGAAGACAAGACTATATGGCCGCCTTACTGTGATCTTCAGCTCTGTAGGTATTTGTACAGAGGCTGGAACCAGATCTTCCTTGGTGACACAATGAAAGGTAATGGACATGAGCTGCTGCAGGGGAAATTCTAATTAAATGCAAGAGAATAATTCTTCTCAGCATTCCCATTTGCAGATGACCACTCTATTCAGAGGTGTGTCACCCTTTGGCAAATTGCCTGCTTCAGACTCTTCAGCAGTCACGTCCCCGTGTAAACCAGACTGTACTGGCCAACCAGTTCAGCAGAGCTGGAGCAACTCATTTTGCTGTGCCGGATATCATTTGGGCTAACTCCAGGCATACACAGTAGAATTAAAATAGGTACAAAGAAGGCTAACAAGAACTAAATTGATCCAAAGACATCACAAAGGTCATGCATTACTCATGCAAGGGGTTTCCAGAGTAGAAGAGATTCAGGGAAGACTCATGCAATTTACAGTAAAGGTGAACAGGAAATTACTTTTCTGTATTTATCTTAGTACCAGGCTGAGGGATTTAAATGAATGAAGACTCTCAGTAAAAATGTCTTCACAGAATGCATAATTAAATGGTATAGTTCATTTCAAGGTGTTGTGGTTGCTGAAGTATAAAAGATCCCAAGAACCAAACAGCTACATTGATGAAAGTAAACATCTATGAAATATCATTAAACACAAGGAAATAGATGCAACTTCTGGTTTAGGATGGTCCTCGTGTACAAACTCCCAAAACCTGGTAGGATATACCAAGAGATAAGAACACCATGTACTTGCACTATTCCTAAACTTCTTCCTAAACTCTTTCCTTAAGCATTTGGCAGTATACATGGTCAGAGACTACATAGGAAGCTAAATAGACTTTTAGTCTGACCCATGCCATAAGAAATATTATTCTTAACCTTAAAAACATTAGAGAAAAAAGTAGAAATGCTTTGTCTGAAGTAACATAAAATAAAATATTATCTATGGTAACCCCAGTTTTGGATAAATAAATATAGATAAAGATGTTGTCTGTAGTGTTTTTGGACAGATAAATGTTACAAACTCTTGAGCTTTGCAGATACAGACTAGAGAACAAATAAAAAGAATATGGTAAGGCCTTGGACTAGGTGATCTTTCAAGGTTCCTTTCAACCCTAACATTCTGTGATTTGTGTGCATGCTGGCCAGCAAATTGTTAGTTAGATATGCTGTGAACCTGCAAAAGGTGACATTAATTAAAATGAGCTTTGAGGTCGATATTTGAGAGGATCAGGTTGTAAAAAAACCCCAAAACCAGAAAAAAACCCAGTTTTATGGGAAAGAAGTACAAATTTATTTATTTTAACTCAAATAGAAAAAATAAGTAGACATTCTATTCAAGTCTGGTTTTGCAAAGGGCAGATTTTTATACACAGAGGTGCTAAGACAAAAGAATAAATTAAATACAGAGAAATGTGGAAGTAAAATACCATGACATTTTCTAAGTAAATTGAGATGCTATTTTCTAGTTGATTTAACCGTTGAAGAAAACACTTGTTACCAGTCTTCTGGTATTCTGCTCTGGATAAACAAATAGTTAAAAGTACAAATGACAAGAATTAATGGAGTTACTGGAGGGTCCATAAAAGCTATCCAAAAGGGAAAAAGCAGCAGGCAGCCCTGCAATATCTGGTAGCACAGTAGCTACTAGCGATGTTCCTAAAATAACCCGACACCAGACTTCTTTGATGTTGTCATTAATGTCCCCTGGTAGAAATACAGTGAAGATGCCGATCGTATCTGTTGACAATATAAATTTGTAAGCATTGTCAATACAGGGTAGGGTATTGTATATAAATCACGTGTTAGGACTGGATTAGTAGAAATAGGATGAAATTCAATAGTAGATAATGTAAGGTGATGCACCCTAGTGTTGGTATCAAACTTCTGTTGAAAGCTAGAAGTCTGCAAAGAACTAAGGTGGAAATCTGCTTGGCTGTCCTACATAACAGCAGGATTATAAATTACTGAAGTCAGCCAGAAAATGAGGTGACCGTGTTGAAACGATAACTCCAGTAGAAAAGGAGATGTTCCTACTACAAGGCACTGCTGATGCTCATCTGGAGTATTTACTTAGTTTTGATGACTTATGCCCAAGATCAATAAATTCAAACTAAAACCTTTACTCAAAAATCTTTGCTGGATGAGTAAGGAAAGCAGGGGCCTATCTTCTGCAAAGAGCTAGAGGTTGTTATCTGAGGCTAAACAATTCAAAATAGCATGTGGTTATCAAGATATTCAGTAGGAGGATGTAAGGATCGGTCTGGCTCATAGTTTAAACAGATTTCAGTAATCGTGCTGAAATCATAATGCAACAGTGAAAATCAGTTGTCTAAACTTGTGTGTTTTGCTTTTTTTTTTTAATTATTTTGCCATCTTATACCTTTGAATTAAGACTCTCCCACTGTAGGTTAAATAAAGGAACTTTTAAAGAGCTAAATTATGTTAAGACAAATCCCTTGATGTACAAAGTACCACACAGTCTCATGTGCTGGGTTACTGGTGCAGTTTATGGGGGAGTACATGAAGTAACACGTACAAGTTTGCAGTAGAATTCAGTTTTTATGCAGATGCAAATATTGCTTTTTTATATATATTGGAGATGGTAGTGAAAGCCTTAAGAAACTTTGGAGTGAATCAGTATTGTGGGTAATACAAAGTTAGAGAAAAATATGCAGATATCTCTCTTTCTTTTCTTCTTTCCATGCCCTCTAGCTTTTAGGCCAAGATGACAGTTTGCTACAACCACATCTGTAATAAAATGTATTATACATTATAGTAGAAATCAAAATAAAAAACTGGTTATAAATAAAAAAGAAATGGAAAATGCTTTATTTTATACTAGACTCTATTCTTGGGTTTTAATATGATATATAGTTCTGGCTTTATAGGTATATTAGAAGAAAAACATAGGCACAGGATTGTCTCCTAGAAACATTTTAACCAGTTAAGGTAATTAAGAAACACAGAACAAAAGTAGAGCCTACCTTATTCCGTTATTCAGGAAATATGGAAAATGTGATTGCTGAAATAATTTGTTAAATTCAAAGAAAATTTATTTCAGATACATCTTTTGCATGTTAGAAAAAAAAAAGAGCAGCGAAAACAATTCTAAGATCACAATGAAGCAATGGTAATACCAAAGAACATAGAGAATGTATGCTTAAAAGTAAAATGAGATCCTAGAGTTTCCAGGTTTTCTTTTTTAATATTATTGAACACATTTTTGGAAAGTGTGGTCTGATCCTCATCCAAAGATTTTGTGTGTCTTCCTTTTGGTTCTGGAAGCAAGAAGGTCTAAGTAATATACTTACATTATGTTAAAAATAATATTAATTGTGTAACTCAGAAAAGATCCAAATGTAAACCTAATTATCATAATTTATCACTTTATTTCCAGTAGAAGTCAGACATTTGAAATGCCATATGAGGGTCTATATTGAAATTTTCAACACCTGAGAGGCACAAACACAATTTTATATTTATACTGGATCAGTTCTCAGACGTCAGGAGATAGACACACTTGAGAATGTGTTCTTATGGAGACTTACCCCCTTTCCCATTCTCTAAATGCATTAGGAAGATCTAGCTTTGCACAAAACATAAATCAAGACAAAGAGATTTAATCTTTTATTTGTGGTTTTGGGTTGTTGGGTGGGTTTTTTTTGTCTAAAAGTCTGTTACAGGTTTGCTTTGTATGCAGAAGTTTTGGGTTTAAAGCTAGTCTCTTGACTGGAGACTGCCCTCAGACTGCACAGGGGCTGCGTTTCAAGGCTATGTTCTCATAGTCTCTTTCTGAGAACATTCTATTGAGAGCAATAGAGATTTAGTTTAGATCTTCATTAGGGCACAAGCTGTTAGGAGTCAGGGGAACTCCTCTGATGCTGAACCCATTCCCACTACATCTGAGAACGTGCGTTGTCTTTCATGCTGCTTTATCTCATCTTTATTGAAAATGACAGTTTTGTTGTTTTTATTTAATTCTCTCCTGTATTCACAGAGAAGAGGTTGTTCATCTTGTTCATGTGGAATGGTCTTTTTTTTTTTTCCTGGCTGGACCGATTTATTTTGTAAAGGAAAATAAATCATTTCTAAACAATCTAACAAATGACTCTAAGGATTTTACTTTTTAAATATCTCAGAGTTCTGACCTAAGCTAAGTGTCTAATTATTCTGTTTTGAACTCTGACCCCAGATAGGTCTCATACGAGAAAAGCATCTTGATTAGATTTATCCCAAGTGTGGGATAGATAAGGCTAGATGTGGAAAAAATGTCTTCTTCCTCCTCTTGTCACTGATATTCCAGAGTAGGTCTTTTGTTTCTTTGTTCTGTAATATAAATCTGGTGAAGAAAGATGTTTTGTTTTAATTTTCCTTTCAAATTGTCTGTTCAAATAAATGCTTATAAGTTATCTCTTAATGTAGAAGACATGCACACTCAGACAGTAAATCCAGGAAAAAATTATCAGATTTATGAAAAAGACCTTGCATTCTTCTATAACTATAGAAAAAAAGTATTAAATAGACTGGATATGGGCAGCCATAGTTATAGAAAATATTTTACTAAGATCTCAAGAGCAATGTAATTTAAAAGTAACACAACATATAATGACACTGATGATAAAATAAGTAATAGGCAAAAGCAGCTCATAAATCTGTTGAGTCATTTTCACTCCCAAAATATAACTGGGGTGAAATTTAAAATTAATAAAATGAAAAAACCCATGGGATGGGATAAGGAGGAGGGGAAATTATACAGCTATATACATATATATTATATACATATATGCAATATTTAGATGTGCACATGCATATATTAATGTATATTAGTATATAATATTGTCTTGTAGAGTATGTATATGTATATGTATATGTATATGTATATGTATATGTATAGAAAAAGTTTGTATCTGTATTACCACATTGTTATTCATACATTTTAATGAGTTTTTTAGGAAAGTCTGTGCCTCTGTGTTGCAGATTCATAGTCTGCCTTTTTCTCACAGTCAGAAAATGAGAGCTGTATGACGTGTCTCAAGTTTTGTTACAGTATTTCTCAACCTGCCATGTTACCCAGGTTAGTAATGAACTACAGAAAATAACAGTATTTGAGTAGAGTAAGTATTGTGCAAGAGATGGCTTTGATTAATTGGATTTTTGGACTGCTAACGTAGATTTTTCACTGTATTCCCTATTCAAATAGCATTTCCAAAAAAGATTCCTTAAGCCATAATCACAGTTATTCTCACAGATAACTTAATTTTTACTGTGTAAACAAACTGAAAACATTCAAAATGGAAAATACGTTTCTTCTTACACTTGGATTGCTCTTTTCTTCCTCTTGAGTAATTACATTAGGAAATAATACTATTGAAATAGAAGCATTCCTTCAATCATGGGAATTTTCACATATATTTTCAGGTAACTTGTGTAGACACATCACGCAGAAAGATAAGTTAAATCAGAAGAGGAAGAAAACTGTGTGGTATATGGAGCAAGAGGACTTGAAAGGAGAGAAGGTCCTGAGGTTAAAACTTCTCTTTCATAACTCTCACATGCACATAAACTGTTCTGCTATTAAGTCACAGTGTTTGTTCGGATTTTTAAGTCTCTAATGAGTTATACACATGAAAACACAATATTTCCAGAGAGCGTCATGTGCTTTTATAGCAATCTGACTATGCTAATACTTGTAAGTTAGTGTCAGCAATGAATTAATTTAACTTGAAATAAAATCCTGCTCTAAGATTAAATTTGGCATGAGATTTTAAAAGTATTTCTATTTTTAATATATGTACGGAAGATAAGGTGATGGAGGGAATAAAATTTTGACAAGCCTAATCACAAATTCTGTAGACCTAAGCTTCAAGGGGTGGGATCGTAGATGACAGAAATATTTAAATAGTAGAATATTTGTAAAACCTTTAATACATAGTTTTCTGTGTATGTAGAGACATATTTCAGAAATTAATCCTTCTCATAGACTGAGAATCTGAAGAATACTTTCCAAAGAGACCTGAAAGATGACTGCTGAAAGTATGTTGATTCATAATTTGTTACGGTTAGTCTGTTAATAATTAATGCTCTTAATACTACATACTTCAGAACAGTATGCAATAAGTTTAAACTCTTTAGAGCATCTTTACTGTCCATATGTTTATTTGAACTTACTGGAGATTCAACTTTTATTCTGCATTTGTAGAGGTTAGTACTTTTGTTTTTACACCAGACCATTTTTATAGTATGGCTCTAAGATCTCAGGTTGTTAGAATAAACAATAGTCTTCTTTTGGATGATCAAAGAAAACACTGAAGATGTGACCTTTCATTTTCATCCTTATTGTGCTTTTACATGACCAACATAAAAATTCCTAGCCTTTAAGGTCACATATATTAAAAAGTTAGTATGAAATACTGCAGTCCATGAAAATTTTTGGTGGAAACTTTTCCTGTAGATGCATCCTTGGTACGCTCCCTGGTGAGCTACATGAAGCCTAAATTATCTCTGAATCCTGAGAAAAATGAATTCCATGTACATATTGTATATGTAACTCGTATTGAAAACTTTGATACTTATACATATGACTTCTGCCCTTAGTGAGATTTAGGAGACAGAGTTTTTTTATACACAATGGTCTTAAGAAGCAATTAATGAAATTCCAAATAAACCTCTGCTTCTTCTCTATTGGTGTCAGTAACCACTGGTCAAATGTTAGCCTGTGAAACTTCTAAACCTTCAAATATTTTGGCTACATGCATGCATGTATGTTTCTTTCTCTCTCCGTCTCTTTCTTTCTCTCTCTCTCTCTTTCTCTCCTCTTTCTCTCTCTTTCTCTCTTTTTCTCCATATTCCGTAATTCTTTTATGTTCAGTTTAGAAAAGTGTATATATTTCTGTCTACTTATAGATAAGAGCTCTGACGTACTCATAGTATCTTATTGCCTGCCATTATTGCTTTCCCCAATCTGACTAATGGTAATTATGTAATTTATCCGTTCCTACTCAGGACAAGCAACATGGTCAATAAGCTTGCTATGAAAGTACTGTTCTTCATTCTTAATGGCAAACAAGATGGTATGTTAAAAAAAATAAATGTTATTGTATAAGCAGATCCTGTCCTCAGATCAGGTCATACCTCCTAAAGGGATTTACCCCAAGATTTCAGGTCAGCTGACAAGTATATTCCCTTAATTGTGTAGACTGATAATCTAACTTACCTTATGTCAACTCCTTTATGATGTAGCAGCAGAGTTACTTGTTGTGGATTTAGACATTTTTAGGTGTTCTGCCCCTACAGGCTATAGAAAAAGAATGATGAATCCCTGCATGTTCCTGATGGTTTTTGTTTGGGGTTTTTGTTTGGTTTTGTCTGTTCGTCGTTTGCTTTTTTATTGCAGGAAGCTGGTATGGGAGGTAGATGGTAGATCTGATCTGCATTGAATCTATGAAGCAATGTGCTAGTGAGATGTGGCTAAGCAATGACATTTTCTAGTCTAACTGTATCAGACAAGTGTAATTTGAGAAGTGATAAAAGGCTGCAGTCCACCTGAATGAAGCAAAATTTGATGGCTAATCATTATTGTCAGTGACTCTGAGATTTAATGCCAACAGTTCTCTGAACTTCTTTTTAAGAAAGAAAGGTCTTTTTTCTCAACCTTCTCTACGAAGAATGGATATACACCTACATGCACAGCTGCCATGCTTGTACCTGTCCAGTCATGCCGAGAGATATGGAACAACTGGATATCTTCAGACACATGAGTCCCTTCATGCATCCAAGGGCATGCTCAGGTCTGAGCTTGCATGTACACTTTTCTGTCTTTATGGACCTGTCAGATTTGTGAGAATGGGACTGCACTGTTAACCAAAACATTAACATGGCAACAGGAGCCTTTCAAAATTATTTTCTTTGCTAACTATGTTGCTTCATCACTACAAGATGGTCCAGTTTTAGACCAGTGTTTTTCATTTCTTCGCTGACCTTATTAGGTCAGCACATTTTCTTCTTTGCTGGTAATGATGTAGATGTATATCACAGAGAACAGGAGCTATGCATGTCCTCTAAAGGCAGATGGTAAAATATTCTCTTTGGAGCCCAAGGCACTGATCCTCTCACTGGACGACTGCCATCATACAACAAGTGGTAGATGAACACACTTAGGGAAATCAATGAATAAATATAAGTCATCCCAACTGTAACAAACATTCCTGTTGTACAAGACAAAGATGTATATAGATGGTTTAAAAAATTACTCCCCTGCTTCAGAGAATTTACATTTAGAAGGAGGGTTAATTACATCAATGGACATAGGAAAATAATTTATGATATTCCTAAGAGTCACATTTTGAGTGATTTGACAGTAGAATGGGTAATAAATATTCTTAAATAAAACATTGTTGAAAAACTCAGTTTATAGAGCTTTATTGTGTTTTGTTCAAATGAACTTTTGATGGTTCAATTAATTTTGGAGGGTGTCAGTACAGGAGTCTCACTGGGATAGGGAAAATCTGCCAGGATTTTTGGTGGATGCACAGCAGGTTTAGAAAAGCTGCATTGCTGGAAGCAGTGCGGCCACCTATCTTGTAATGACGTGGTAACTGGCCTTGTGAATAACCTTGTAAATGACCTTGTAAATATGATCTTCTTAGGAGATTTGTTAATTCTCTTAGCAGTGAAGTAGCCAAGAAAATACAATGAGGAGAGTCAGGGCCAGAATGTTCCAAGTTACTGGAAAGTACTTTAAAAAAATAAACAAGTAATGTTAAAGCAGAATCCTGATTTTTAGGGGTTTTATAGCTTTATTAGAAATACCATGGATTAATATCTTTTACCTTCACTGAAAGATAGCATTTAGTAATAAATCTGAATTCTAGAGGTGCTTTAACTGAAGCATAGTTTGCAGGCACATGTGCTCAGTTCACAGTGCTACTCAGTAAAACACTTCTGATCTCAGTATTTAAAATGGTATCTTGGTAATGGCAAGCCTGTCTTCTGCTTGCAGATGAACATACTTGTCTTCATAACAGCTCCACTAGTTTCAGCTACATTCTTCTTCTAAAGCCCGTTAGTACTGAAGAAACCCGAAAGCAGTAAATTGGAGTTTAGCTGATTTGAGCCATTGACAAGACCATTTAAATATCTTTAAATATAATTTAAATATATTTTACCATATAGGCAAAAAAATTAAGTATGCTATGAAAATATATGTGCATTACAATGATGCATTATGGTGCAAATCTGAAAAAAAACCAACAACCTAGTCAATTGTGTAACTGGTAAGAGTTAACGAATATTTGGAAAAAAATTTCATTTCATTAACTTGGGTTAAATGAATAAGCAGTTCCTACCTGTGAATACAGGCAACAGACTGATGCAATTCTCTTTTTGTTGAATTCTGTGCTTAGGCTGTTTTGATTTTAGTTGTCATATAAAATTCTGGTTCAGTTTCTTCTGAGGTAAACCCATGATATCCTGCAATACTTTCTAAGTAGTGAGTCAGAGAGAAAGATAATGGCATTTACCAGTATTTAATTATCCTTCTCTTCTGTCTCTGAAAATCAATGTTATTGTGATTATTTACAAGTATTTAAATGTAAGCCTTCTAAAAAAAATCAAAGGAAGACTTTCTAACTTTTACATTGAAAAGATATTTATTATTTAGTTCAAAGAAAGTTTTAATTACTATTACATCCTAGCAGAATTAAAAGAATACCTCCAGAAAAACTGCTGAATAAAACAAAAAATAGCTAAAACATTAAGTATTATTTATTAACTCCCACTGCAAAAAAAGCAAAACAATATTTTTTGCAGCAGAGGATTTTACATTAAAAAAAGGAAAAAATGAAGTTAAGATTACAATGAAGCTAATTCCCATTACAGTCTTGAAAAGACAAAAATATTGGAGTCTCTAACCTGTGTATAACTAAGTCTCAGAAAAACCTTTCACAAGGCCATGGAAAAAGAAGAATAATAAATCTCTGGTTTTGATTTCTAATTTATTGTGCTGCACAATCTTAACTCATGCACTTTCAGCACTGAGATCAGCTTTCATTAGCAAGCTATAACCAGTAGCAAAACAACTGAAAGGAAGAAAGAAGCCATGATAGAGTACCAAAAATCTACCTTTAGTTAAATGGGGCATCTAGAGCATACTAACTTTACTAAGTGTTACTTATTAGTGATACAGAGTTCAACTAATGCTATTAAGGGTGTATAACCTTAATTTTTCTATTAATAGTTCTTGAATGAGACTGAAATTAGCTTTTAATGCTACAAGCTATTAAATTGCTGCACTTAGGCAAGACCTGTTGTAAGTTATAGAGAAATAAACTTTGGTCTTCTCTTATTTGCAGGAAATGGGATTAATCCTTGTTCTGGCATCCTGAAACAGTAATTTCCTTTAGAAGTTCTCTGTGAATTGGACAGCCATAAAGTGTCATAGAAGTAATAAGACCTTAGAGTTTTGGGGTTTTGTTTGTGTGTGTGTGTGTGTGTGTGTGTGTATGCTGAAAATTATTTGGATTTTTTTTTAGACTTTTTTCATTTTTCTTTTTCATAGTAAAGTAGTTACTTCTAAGTGGTGTGTTTAGCTTGCTTACTTACAACACTGTTGTTGTGTTGCATCCCTTTAAGCTGTGTAGGTGAAGTGTAAATGCTTCCTGCCCTGCTCCCAGTAGTCCCAACTCCTAAACTATTTTCTGGAAACATTTTAGCAGTCCAGCTGGCACTGCTTTTTTTGGAGCCTGTTTTTTTTTTAAGCTCTTTTTTTTTTTTCCTTCCTTTAGGCTATATATTTGTACTCATTTTTACCTGGTGCTTACCATCAAAATGCCTCTTTCTATGCCACTATCTGAGAACTGATAGCAGACCCTAAGAGCAGGGTGTAGTCATACATAGTGCATATAGATGACATTTGTAAGAGACAACCTGGCTCAAACTGCACTTCTACAGGAAACATTCATTGCCTGACAGGATTTGTTTTGATTCAACTCCCAACAGATTGTGAAATTTGATAAATACCTTCTGAGCCACTATGGACCATGGATGTCTACCATCCTTGAGTAGAAATTCAGAAATGATAGAATATAGAACATTAGTTTCATTCTTCAGAAAGTTTTGCTATATTTGAATTTGAAAAGTACCTATTTCTCTGGCTTTCCTCATCCTATTTCAATTTCTAGATAGAGCAAGCTTTTCTTTTAACTATCATTTCGTTACAGTGTTTGTAAGTGGAACCAAATCTTACTTGAGCAAATACACACTTTATTTTCAGATCTTGCCTTTTCTACAGATTTTGCATGAGGTATCCATCATTTAGTTCTGCTTCTGTCTTAAATGTTTTAGTTTGATTTTTCTTCCAGAAATACTTTTCAGAATTTATTATAATACTCTTATTTATTATAATGCTTTTGGTTGTTGGGCACTGAAGAAATTAAGTGTATCAAACATCAAAAATAATTCAGCTGGATTTCTAGTCTGTTTTCTGTATTCTGTACAGTTTTAAAATGTTTACTGCAGGTCTAAAGTCTATTGATTATTATTGACTCCAGCAACTAATTTCTACTTAGAATTGACTGTGAATTTGGTAGATTTGAGATAAAATGAACTTCCTGCACTGGTCATTAAATCAAACAATGTTCTTGATACTGAAGTTAAAAGGAATCAGAACATAGTATTTACATTTATTATAAAGCATTTCCTAATGTTCTGCTAGGAGAATCTGTGTACTGACTGAAATACTGATCATAGGATTTAACTGAAAATCAACTCTGAAATTAATACCAGTAGCACTAACCATGTATTCAATCTGCTTAGTTTTTGTGGTATGTATGTACATCAAGTTTGTCTTACTGATCCAAACAGTGCAGATAGATGTTAAGCAACTTTCTCAATGCTATCCACTGTATACCTAGTCTTGCTAGAAATCAAGATTGCCAGATTTTTCATGGCATTGTTCTGTGGTGCTTTTAACAATGACAGGTATGCTATACAAGGTAATTATTTTTCTTAGGTAAACAAAATACATTCTTTGTGAAATCTTAATTAGTGACAAGAGACCAGCAGGCATAATTTTCTGATATTAGAAGATAACAGAAACAAAAAATGAGACAAAATTGTTCGAAACAAGAATGTTAAAACCAAAAATGTTCAAAACAAAAATTTGAAATGGATTGATGAATTCAGCGTTCCACATTCATCTGGTGTGAAGCATATGAACACAAATCCTCAGTCAAGTACCAAACAATGTTAAATATTGCTCAGATACTAGTTTGAGACACTAACTTCTACATCAAGTTCCAATGATTGTGTCTGTCTACAAGGTGTAAAGAGGAGCAAATCTCTATTTTCCTCCAATCTCTGCTGGGTACAGAGCCAGGCTGTTTTGATGACTTGCTCTGCTCTCAAGTTGGATGGCCAACATGTGGATGGCCCTCACTCAAGCTATTCTCTAACATGTTACAGCCTTTTTCCTTTTCACCATCAAACTTTATTTCAGCCCTGCATGAATTAAGACATTAGGACCTCCAAACAGAGTGGACATAGAGAGCAGTTTGATCTCCTTCACTTCACAGAATCATAAAAGCATAGAATCATTTATGCTAGAAAAGACCCTTAGGATTATGGAGTCCATCTGCAAACCGAGCACTATGAAGTTCACCACTAAATCACATACCTAAGCACCGCAACTACCTTTTTTTTTTTTTTTAAATTTTAAATACCTCCAGGGATGGTGACTCCACCACTTCCCTGGGCAGTCTGTTCCAATGCTTGACAACTCTTTCAGAAAAGAAATTTTACCTAATATTCAATCTAAACCTCCCCTGGTGCAACTTGAGGTCTTTTGCTTTCATCTTATCATTTGTTACTTGGGAGAAGAGACTGACACCCACCTCACTACAGCCTCCTTTGAGGTACTTCAGAGTACAGAGAGTAATAGCATCTCCCCTGATCACCCTTTTTCTCCAGACTAAAGCACCCCAGTTCCCTCACCTGCTCCCCATAGGATGTTTTCTCTAGACCCTTCATCAGCTTTGTTGCCCTTTTTTTGATGCACTCCAGCACCTTAATGTCTTTCTTGAAGTGAGAAATCAGAAATGGAACACTTTCTTGGTGTCTGCAGGAAAGGAGGAAGGTGCTTCCAGATAAGAAGTGGATGGCTGTTAGAGAAACACCTGCAGGAGGCTGGAGATGAGCAGCTGAGCCCTGGGCTTCCTGGCTGTACCACACAACCGAGGGCTGAGCCTGCTGTGGTTTGAAATGTCAGCTGGTCCTGTCAGTGTAAGCGGGTCTGAGCTCCACTAAGGCTATACCCACAGTGTACTGGGTTTTCTGTGAGGGGGGTTTTGGTTTTGTCTTTGGTAACGGGGGAAGGGCTATGGAAATGGCCCGTTAAGAAGCTACCTGAAAAGCTCCCCCTTTTCTTTTGTCAGACCCACCTCTGACCAGGGCCAAGCCAATCAGCGCCCCTGAGAATCCATTTATTTAAGGGGGTGCAGGGCATGCCTCTTTTTCTCTCTGGCACCAGCCCTGACCAGCACAGCCCCAGGTGCAGGGTGGCGTGGCCCCGGCCTTGCCCAGCTGGGGTTGGCCGGCCCCGACCGCAACTTAAGCTTAAGTCCCACTGCAGCTCATCCTGAAAAAAAAAGAGAGAGAGAGAGCTGGGATCTCCATAACCATCGGAGGAGACCTGCAGCACAGAAGGAAGTGGGGCCCAAGAAGAACAACTTTGAAGAACACCAAGGTCGGTTTTGAAGAAAAGAGAGGGAGGAGGAGGAGGATGCAGAACCAAGGTTTCCCCTTTGCAACCCGTGGCGAGAGCCAGGTTGACTGGTTGTGTGTGAGGGAACTGTGACCATGGGCAGACCCAGATTGGAGTTTTGTGGAGTTGGGCTGAAGCAGTTTCGTGTGTGTGAGGGAAACTGAAAATGTGGGCAGACCCATATTGGACTCTTGAGGACTTTTTCCCCTATGGAAAGGGGGCCACGTGGAGAGACACTGGGCTGAGTTTTTTTTCGTCCTACTCCTAAGAAGCATGTGATGTGGTGGGAAAACCAACCGCAAACCCCCACCCCCATCCCCCTGTGCCTCAAGGCAAAGGGGGAGGGGGAAGGTGAAGAAACCAGGACCAAAAGCTGAGCCTGGGAAGAAGGGAGGGGTGGGGGGAAGGTGTTTTGATTTTAAGATCTGGTTGTATCTCCCATTGTTCTACTCTGATGTTGGTAACAAAATTAAAATTGTTCTGTTTTTTATTCCTTATGATGAATCTGTGTTTTGCCTGTGACCCGTTTAAGTGGTGAGAAGCCCTCCCAGTCCTTATTTTGACTAGTCCTTTTTTGGGGCATCGTGGTGCTCAGTTATGCACTGGGCCTAAACCACGACACACAACTACAGCATAAGTCACCTAGACCCATGGCTGACACTGTGGCTGCGTAATGATACTTCAGATTAATAACTTCCTTTACAAAGAAGATGTGGACACTTCAGTACTTCCACTATGTGGATTTGCTAAATTCTTACAGGAAGAGTGTATTGTGCTTGCATATAATGACCTTCCAGAGGCGAGCAGATTGACAATAGAGCTTAGAATTTTTTATATTACATTTAAACTATGTGGTAGATGGTGACTTCTTTTTATTTTTAAAGAATGAAAGATAAATTTTGCTTTACTAAGTTTTGAAATAAAAATAGGTTTAAAATTTCTTGCCTTAAAAAGTATAATTTACTAAATGCAGCTACAAAAATTATTATTTTAGGGTGCTGTGTTTTTACTTTTGCGTTTATTCTCTGTGTATTTCACCTTCTTTGTACCTGCTGTTCCTTTTTGTAAATTTTTATGACTGGATGTATTGGGAAAAAAAGTAATCACATTAAATAGGAGGGACTTCATCAGAGCTGTATCTGATGATCTTGTTCAAAAAATTCCTATGTTGTAATTTAATAATACTTTTAAAAAGCTGAGAGTGTTTTTTTATGAACAGTATTTTAATCTAATTTAAAATGCTAGAACTGCTTATTGTGTGGACTCCATTCTGTTGGACATATAAAAGGAGAAGAGCTACACTCTGACATAATCGCTAATTATTACCAAAACCAAATCACTTAAGAAGCATTAAAACCCCCACACTTTTATTGTCTGGTTTTTTTAAAATTTATTTTATTATTGGTTCGTTTTCTAAAGAAGGACATTAATTATTATCCTTGACATTTCTGAATTCTTATCTCTTGCACTCACTGGTCTTTATTAGGCTTTTTGGAAAAATATGACATGTACTTTATGATATCAAATGTTTCAAAATGAAGAAACATTACAATTGTTTTGTTTGTTTTCCAGGATTTATTTTTTTTTTTAAAGCATTTCAGGATTATTGAAGACCAAACACAATATGATTTTAGAAAACAAAGAATTTGTAAACTGAAAAATTCCTCTTTGTTTTTTTTCATTTAGGTGTTACTGTTGCAGATTATACAGAGGAATAGGTGGATGAAGTCACCTCGCCAAGGCTGCATCAAAGGTAGATTGCAAAGCCCTGTTTCTGTGCTAATGAATATTTTATCTTTCTCCTTGAAAAATAGCTCCTTTCTAAATGACCATTACATAAACATTAGAATTCGAGCCTCTTCTTACAAAACCTTAATTAAATTAAATTAAAATTTAATTAAATATTGAACAATTTAATATTTTTATTAACTTGAAGTTAGTTGTTATACTGGTTTATAGTCTGGTTATTGTGTCTGACTGTAAATGAAACTAAGGCTCTGTTTCACTTAGAAAAAACAAACTTAACAGCACAGTCATTTTTAATATGATATTAATAGTAAGTAGTATTACTATTATTTCAAATTTAATAGTGATTTTATTTCAGGAAGTTGTCTGGAACCTGTGTTAGCATGGTCCCATTACTGTCAATGTGAGAGAACAGATATTTTTAGAGGATGGATAATAGACTCATTGCAGAAATTGAAGAGTGTCTAATGGTATCCCTTTTAAAAAACACATTTCTTCATATGGGACAACTGAAATGAATGTATAGCTTTAATATAGAAATTAATCCGAATAATTTAGATCCTATATCTTATATATTGAAAATACATACAGACGTGCCACAGCTACATTGCTTATGCACAAGCGGATTACATAGACAAGTGTATATATGTGAATATATTTGTTAAATGTAATAGCATGGCAACAGGCAAATTAAAAATGCCTAAATGAAATACAGGTTTCATTATTTTCAGAAGTTAATTAAAACCTTGGCAAGATTTTTTTTCTTTGATGTTCTATACCTAATTGTTTTTAAAAATGGATACTTTTGATAAACTTCCTAGAATTGTGTCTGGTATCTTTAAAGACACAGTTAGTTTAGTCAGTACCTTGTTCTCTGTTCCAAAAGTTAACACTGCTTTTGTTGTTTAAACACAAAGCATGTCCTTATTGTCATTTTCATTTTCAATTCTAGCTGTTCTGAGAATTAAAACATTTTGAATTCTAGGACAAGAATATGTCACCAATATGCACCTCTGTTCATATATCATTATTAGATTGCAAAGGGGTGCTCTTAAAATTTAGGAAATATCAGAAATAAACTTGCCTCTGCAATATTATGCTAGGCCACTTGTGTACTTTTTGTTTTGGTTTTTTTTTGTTATACTTTTAACCTTTAATCCAAAGATGTGCTTACAGTTAACTTTACAAACACATCTTTACACTTTCCATAATCATTCACTCAGGCATAAAAAGGTGGAGCTGAAAAAGACGATGTAATAGGAGGTGTAATTGCTTGAGTTAGAATTTGTCTGAGGTATTCAAATTAACTCGCACATTTATTTCATACTTTAACCATGTACTGTAGGTATTCCTAACATTATTCCATTTCTAAAGACCTTGAGGCTAAACCAACAACTTTCAACAAAGAAAACCTTAGCATATATGTAATACTCTTGAGTAAAAGCTTTTCTCCTAGTGAAGTATAATCCTGTTATATATATGTGTGCATATTTATGTGTGTGTGTACGTGTGTGTTTGTGAACTGCAAAAACAGAGACAGAAACTTTGTTGAGAACAAATAAGGGAGTAGTTTATATGAATCATGGTACACTAAGGCTTAACTTAAACATCAGCACTGGTTTTATTGGAGGTTGTAAGAGGTGGCCAACAGATCATGTCTGACCAATAGAAAGGAAAGGGGCAGCTTTATTTCTGACTGTCCTGTATCTTGAAACACTGACTGAGTTCACAAAGTTTCAGTTAAATCAGGTAGAAGAGACTAATGTGTTTGAATATGATAGGTACTGGAGTACTGACCACGGCTTATGGAAGACAGAATTATGACTTGGAACTGACCAAGTACAGATGTTTTCAAGGTAGAACCTTCTGTTTGTGAATTAACAGAGCATAGCTAGCTGAAGTCTGAAGTGACTGTCTAAATGCGTAGGTGCTGGATTGTGCCCAAATGTATTTGGTTTATGTGGCAAGGTTCTGGGGGAGGCTGCAGGGGTGGCATCTATGACAAGATGCCAGAAGCTGACCTTGTATTGGACAGAACCAGCTCCAGGATGGGCCCGCTGCTGGCCAAAGCTGAGCCAATCAGTGATGTTGGTAGCACCTCTGTGATAACATATTTAAGAAAGGATAAAAAAAGCTGCATACCAGCAGCTGAGAGAAAAGTGAGAATATGTGAGACAAACAACTCTGTAGACACCAAGATCAGTGAAGAAGGAGGGAAAGGAGGTGTTCCAGGCATCAGAACAGAGATTCCCCTGCAGGCCATAGTGAAGACCATGATGATGCAGGTTGCCCCCCTGCAACCTGTGGACATCCACAGTGGAGCAGATATCAACCCATCACACCTTTACATACATATTTCTCTCAGAGCAGATTCCTTTCTCCTGGTTTTATTATTCTTGACACCTGGCACAGTAGGCAAGTTTAGAGAGAATGAATTTCAGAATGAATGAATGAATACAGGAGAGACAGCAGCTTGATCTATTAATATATTCAAAAATTAAAACAATAGAAGCTGGACAATGCACTTTATGCATGCAAAATATGTACATTGGTGAATAACAAATTTAAAGTTATATATTGTAATGCAACAAAAAGAGCTGCTGTTACTGGATTGGCCATGCACCAAGGTTTGTGCTGTTGTCAGGAGGATATCCTCATTGAGAGTTTGGAGGTCCAGAACAATTAAGTAGTTTAAAAATGTCTCCCAGAGAAGAAAGTCTTAATAGAGAACAAAAAGGAGCTGGAAGAACTTAACACAGGACGTGCATACATAGATCGCAGCACAGCTGAACTCACCACCAAGGTGTCTGCCCTGACTGGCCTGGAGAGAATCTATGAGAATGACATACTGGGAAATTTTTATTTGGTTTCATTGCTTAACCCAGTGTCTTGCAGTGTTTCCCCACAGACATGCAAGGCAGGTGAAGACCCTGAGAAAATGAAAATTGGCAAAAGTTCAAATTCTCAGTCAGACTGAAGTACAAAATTCAGTTCTTCATAGATACTTTCAGGGAGGAATACAGTTCTATTCTAAAGAAGTAAGATCAAATTTAGAGACTTAGGTATTTTGAGCACTAACAAAAAATGAAAGTATAGTTAATTTCAAAATATTTAGTATTGTACTTTGAAACTTACACTGAAAATGGCTGTATCTATGTTGAAGAACCTGGCATTTGAGAAAATGGAAAAAGAACAACCCTGATTAATCTTCCTTACTTTTTGCTTGTTACAATTTTATCATATAATTCCTACTGTTTCAGTACCTCCAGCTACATAAGGAAGTATATAATTGGTTTGAACAGATAACTTGATGCATATAAGTTTCATGTCTTTAACTGAGACTGGATAAAACTGATTGTAAACCACTTGCTGCTGCTGTTTAAAATGGGATAGAATATAAATGTAGGTTGCAGATGCAATCATTACAAAATTAGCAAAAAGTGCAGTCAAGCAAAGCACAAAGTTAACTTTTACAGGAGTATGTTTTAACGTAAACTGAACAAAGAATGCAGCCAGTATCAGATGAAATAGGACATCACAGAATCACACAGAATCTCAGGAGTTGGAAGGGACCTCGAAAGATCGTCTAGTCCAACACCCCTGCCAGAGCAGGATCACTTAGACTAGGTCACACAGGAACGCGTCCAGGTTGGCCTTGAATGTCTCCAGAGAAGGAGACTCCACAACCTCTCTGGGCAGCCTGGTCCAGTGCTCTGTCACCCTCACAGTAAAAAAGTTTTTCATCATGTTCACATGGAACCTCCTACGTTCCACCTTGCTCCCATTGCCCCTTGTCCTGTCATTGGACATCAGAGAGAAGAGCCTGGCTCTTTCCTCCTGACACTCGCCCTTTACAAATTTATAAACATTAATGAGGTCACCCCTCAGTCTCCTCTTCTCCAAGCTAATGAGACCCAGCTCCCTCAGCCACTCCTCATAAGGGAGATGCTCCACTCCCTCGATCACCCTTGTGGCTCTACGCTGGACTTTTTCAAGCAACTCCCTGTCCTTCTTGAACTGAGGGGCCCAGAATTGAACACAGTATTCCAGATGCCGTCCCACCAGGGCAGAGTAGAGGGGGAGGAGAACCTCTCTCGACCTACTAACCACGCCCCTTCTGATACACCCCAGGATGCCATTGGCCTTCTTGGCCGCAAGGGCACAGTGCTGGCTCATGGTCATCCTGCTGTCCACCAGCACCCCCAGGTCCTTTTCTGTATGGCAGCTTTCCAGCCACTCAACACCAAGCCTGTAGCGCTGCATGGGGTTATTGCGCCTGAAGTGCAGGACCCGGCACTTGCCCTTATTGAAACTCATACAGTTGGCCTCAGCCCATTGATTCAGCCTATCCAGGTCCCTCTGCAGAGCTTTCCTACCCTCAGGCAGATCAACACTCCCTCCCAACTTAGTGCTGAGGAAGCACTCAATCTCCTCATCCAGATCTTTGATAAAGATGTTAAACAGGACTGGCCCCAAAACTGACATGAACTGCCCAATCTGCTGTACAATTTAAGATACTCTGGGGAATGATTGAAACTATCAAAACAGGTCCTGTATTGATACCAGAGGGTTGCACTGACCCATGTGCAGGACGTTGCACTTGACTTTGTTGAACCTCATGAGGTTCACATGGGCCCACTTCTTGAGCTTGTCCAGTTGCCTCTGGATAACATCCTGTCATACCCTAGCATAAGGCATACCTCGGCCTTTTCTATGTCCTTTGTCACTGGGTATCCCACTCATTTCAGCCATGGGCCTGTCAAATGGCCCATGTCTTGTCTTTTGCTGCTTATCTATCTGTACAAGCCTTTCATGTTGTACTTTATGTCCATTATCAGATTCAGCTCCTGCTGGGCACTTGCTAACACCATCCCTGGCAAGTGTACAGTGTCTTTATATTTCTTCTGTGTGACCTGACCCTGCTTCCACTTCTTGTATGTTTCTTTTTAAAGTTTGATTTTTTTTTCAGGAGCTCCTTGCCTCCTGTCACCCTTGCTTGATTTCATACTCATCAAGATGGACCATTTTAGTGCTTGTAGGGTGTGATCTCTAAAAATTACCTAGCTCTTCTGCTACCCTCTTGTCTGCAGGACTGTATTCCATAGGAGTGTTCCAAACTGTATGCTGGCCAGAAGAATTCAGAAGTTCTCTGGAGTGGTTCATTTGACAGCTTTCAGATAGCAATCCCTAAATTATTTTAGAAAAACTGTCCTTCCCTGCAACCCGCTTAATACCAAACAGAACTAAGCATTCTATGTTGTTTGGTGGAGAGAAGTTGCAAGCTTGCGTGGTGCTGTGTTCCTATTTTTGTCCCACCCAGCCCTTGGTACTATTTTCATTTCTAAAACCAGCAACGTTGAGGAAACTTTCTGCTTTATATATACATCAAACTGTGAGTAAATAAAGCACATATGTTTAAACAAGTCTGTATTCACTAGACAAATTATTCATTTACATTAGAATATTTTTCTTCTATTGGATAAACAATAGATAATGTGTTAAGCTTCGGAGTTTTCTCAGCCACAGTATATTCACAGATGTCTGTTTGTTGAGACATATGGGCATGATTTAGGGAGATTACAGTAAAGTATGGATTTAGATATGTAACTGTTAGTCCTTATAAGCCAGTGACATAGACTGGTGGGGGGAAAAAAAACAGACTAATAAAATGCATACTGAAAAAAATACAGCCAGACACTGATCCATATTTAGCATGGTTGCTATGGAGTAGCACATATTAACATGCTATCAGCCAGCGACATGTTACACAGAATCACAGAACGTTAGGGATTGGAAGGGACCTCAAAAGATCATCTGGTCCAATCCCCCTGCCAGAGCAGGAACACCAAGATGAGGTTACACAGGAAGGCGTCCAGGTGGGTTTTGAATGTCTCCAGAGAAGGAGACTCCACAACCTCTCTGGGCAGCCTGTTCCAGTGCTCTGTCACCCTCACTGAGAAGAAGTTTCTTCTCAAATTTAAGTGGAACCTCCTGCGTTCCAGTCTGTGTCCATTACCCCTTGTCTTATCATTGTTTGTCACCGAGAAGAGCCTGACTCCATCCTCGTGACACTCACCCTTTATATATTTATAAACTTTAATGAGGTCTTCCCTCAGTCTCCTCTTCTGCAAACTAAAGAGACCCAGCTCCCTCAGCCTTTCCGCATAAGGGAGATGCTCCACTCCCTTAATCATCTTTGTAGTCCTACGCTGGACTCTCTCCAGCAGTTCCCTGTCCTTCTTGAACTGAAGGGCCCAGAACTGGACGCAATATTCCAGATGTGGTCTGAAATGTTATTCAAGAAGAACTGGGAATTTGGAAAAAATAGAAATGGACTTCAAAAAAACCTATGTAAATGTTGTATTTCAGAAGAACGGTGCAGGTGATACATATGGTAGGAGTCAATAATTGCCGGTCACAGCGAAACGTGAAGGGAATTGTTATATATCCACCCTAGTTGGACACAAGAGTCATTGAGGTGTTTTATATGTTCAATCAGTGAGTGTAAGGAGCACTCATTCTGCACTTCTTCCTGGAAAAAAACATCAATTTAAGACATGTAAGCCCCAGGACAAGGTACCATCAGAACAACACAACAGACCTTGCAGTCTCTAGGCAAGACTCATAAGCAAGGGAGTTTTTCAAGTCCAGATGGCAGAATAAGGTATCTCAGTGGCTACCTGAACAATGTTAGGAGTATCTAAAGCTCTGTATTACATAGGTGCTTACTGTTGCTGGTGTTACCCTAGCCTGGCAAGCAAAGATGTGCTATTGAAACTATCTTGAAATCAGTTCAGCTTTGGAGACAGGGTATCTGGGACAGGGTTTCAGACGTTGATACTTTGTTAGAAAGTTGCAACTGTCAGAGAGGAAGTAAATGAAACAGAACTTAGTCAAATTAAACGAAGTCTGACAGCTTCTCCCTGCCATCTGGTAGATCTTTCAGCTTAGTTGCAGGTATTTTACAGTGGGCTGGCCCTGCCCTTCAAAAAACAGTCACTGGTACAAGCACTGTGAGACCTTCTCAGCAATGTGTTTTGTGGATAATTATTCACTTCCATATTATCTGTGTTAAAACTGAACTCTTGCTATGAAAAATTAATGCTGTATGTTGTATAATTCATTAGGAAAAATATTTGCCTGACAATTTTTTTTCTTTTTTTTAAGTAGGTGATCCATAATGTAAAGAAAATGTCATAAGGATATTGTGACTGCACAACCTGAGCATACGTTCTTTGCTTTCTTGGTCATATGTTGCTTTTGGGCCATATACTGCCCTTTACTTGCAGAATTTAAATAAGCTGTATTTTACATGATTACTTGCAAAGAAAAAGCCAGCTTTTACACTGTTAGATCTTTTAATGATTTTTCTCTTCTCTTTTGGCTTAAATTATGTATGTACATCATGCATAAACCAGAAACATTTAAACTCCTTGGACATCTCAGACACATCACTGTAACTCACGTATTAGAAATATCATGTCCCCCCTCAAAACTGCATGGTCACCTGAATTTGTCTCCAATTAATTTGTAGGAAAAAAATTGTAGGAAAAGAGACTGTAATTATGAGATTTTGCAAAGGAAAACAAAAATAAATGTTTTTGTAAATGTTCACTGCAGACTGCTTTAGGTATGATGCTGCTTCTCTTATCTCGTCAGTTAGAAGCAGGAAAAGACCTCTTGTGCATCCACATCAGGAATCAACGGGTAAGGGAAGTGTTCATTAACAGAGGTTTATTTTAGGTCAAAGAAGTCAGCCATAACAGTAAGATATGCATGCATATGACACCTCAGAAAAGTATTTCTAACTACATATTTTCTTTCAGTGTATGCCCTCAGATCATCTGTCAGTGACTGCCTACTCTGGCTTACTTTTTAGGCAGAACTGACTATTGTCATTTCTCATAATAATATTTTCTGTCTACAGGAGCTCTTCTCCTGCTGTGTTAGAGATCACATGGATAAACTGTAGACTGGGAATCCAAAATGTCAAAATTACTGAGTAGCTACTTTGAAACAATGGATGCTAAAATCTATTTAGCAAGACTTGTGACAAACATTTTAAAGTAGTAAATGGAAAAACTATTCCAAAAATAGCGGATATGTTCATTCTGATAGTGGAATATTATTTCATTGCTACTGTCTTAAATTTATGCTTTTGGTATTCATTTTGAATTTGTTTGAGTTTCTTTGAAATATTCGTAAATCCTGTTGATTAAACACTCTTCTTTGACAGGGTATGTAAGTGTAAATGTTATATTGACAACAGAGTTTTCAGTCAATCTAGATTGTCTAGATGTACCTAGGCAACCTCTTGCCAAACTTGGCATCTCACAGTGGTTTCAAAAGACTTTAATAGTGTGAGGTTTAGAAAACATTAGCAGTAATGAGCTTTTCCATACTAATTCTAGCTCATGAAATGATTTCATTGCCCCTCATCCCCTCTGAGTTGTTTTGGAATTAAACTAATAAATCTAAAAGTAACCCTTTATTTCTGGTAGGAAAACAAGTCAGTGCTAAACATGTGCTACTAGCTTTTTATTTAGCTTGAAAGTTTGCAGACTAGCGAGTTCTTCAGCTAGAAATTCCAGTACTTTTCAGTAAATCAGGGGACTAAATCTTTGGCAGAAAGAGTAGATTATTTTATTTGTAAGATTTCTGGCAAAGTGAAAAGGGAGAAAGTCAATGCATTCTAGACATTACTTATATCTATATATATTTAAAAAATATAAATATTAATATAGCTGTATATTAGGTATATGTGTGAATTTATATTATTCCTACACACACACACAAACATATATATATGCAATGCCCATTATGCATTAACTGTATATTGACTATATAAATATACATATATGTATGTACAGACATGCATGCATATGTACATATGTGTATATAAATAAAAATACATATAATGGTTTCTTTTGCAGTAAACAAATCCAAAAACACTTCTGATTTTGCTAAAAATGAAAATGCTTTTTGAAAACAATTGGATGCATGCAGAGCCACAGAAACTAAGTTGTAGTTGACTTAGGACGTGTGGAGACTAAGGGAAATGAAAGCAATAGGGTGCTTCTCTGGTACAGCAGTTCCAATGACAGCACCAGGTTATGGAGTTCATTCCTCTCCCTGTCTTAGTCCTTTTATTTTTGCTTCTGCAGTACAGTTCAGTTCCTCTTCAACCTCCTAAGCCTCTGATCTGCTTAACTGAGGAAAAGCC
This sequence comes from Mesitornis unicolor, assembly GCF_000695765.1. Lineage (NCBI taxonomy): Eukaryota > Metazoa > Chordata > Aves > Mesitornithiformes > Mesitornithidae > Mesitornis > Mesitornis unicolor. Next base: position 40,618 of record NW_010209072.1, read on the forward strand.
ATTGTCCAAGACATTAGGTAAATCGTGAATATCAATGTGCTACTCATACCTGGATGGCTTTTCATATATGTTAAGGAGATCTACTGTCTCCAGAAATCCCAGGGTTTCATATCACCATAGATTCCTGACCATATAAGCAAGAATAAAGGCTAATGAAAACATAGTTATCGCCTGTGTTTCAAACTCTCAGAAAAGTCCTCTGATATTCACGACAATCTCTTGTAGTCTGCAGTTCAATACTCTGTATTTCAGCAGATCTCTCTGAGTGTGATAGGAGCAGGGTGCTTTATGCAGCCTGTGGCAGTGTATTTGGTTCTGTACTGTGACAGCACTTCACCTGACAGTGTAGTCTGCTCGGATTTTCTGTAAATCATTTATCTCCCATCCGTACTCTGTGTTGTTATGTTTGGAAAGGTGTAACTGAGGCACGTCTGACTGTGGCCAACGTACTGAATGCTTCTCTAGTCTAGAGAGTGCACATAATAGAAAGGCAAGAGAACACATTTAGAAGGATACTAGGGATGCCTCTTCCTATGTTCTGCTCTTACCAAGGACCATGTTAAACAAGAGGGAATAATTAGTTTCCCTTGTGGAGCGAGAGCCCACTCCTCTTTATTGAATGACCCCTTCAGGTCTGTGATAAATTTTTGATCTTCCTTGGTATACTCTGGCTTACCTTCTAGGGACATTCGTTCATCAGGGACCAAAGCCCTCTCTATTTTACCTCGCCTTTGCCCGTTTTGCCTCTCTGTCCACCAGCTTATTTCCTCTCTCCAATTCCAAGTTCACTTTCTGGTGCGCCTTGAAGTGCATGATTGCCACTTTCTCAGGGAGCTGGACTGCCTCCAAGAGTTTCAGGATCTCTTCTGCATGCTTGAAGTTTTCTCCCTTTTACTGCTTAGGATAAAGCTACTTCCATCTGTGAACTATGTTTCTGCTTTTCCCATAAGGCTGTCTCTCAGGTCCGAACGGCTTGAGTATGTTGCTTTGATGATTTTCAGACAGTCATGATGCACTGGTTCTCCTGTGTTTTCTCTGAGGAAGGAAGCTGGGTTGACAATGTTAGTGACTACGATTTTCGTATTATCTTGTTTTACTGTTGTAGCCTGATATTTTAAGAATCTTTGTGGGGAAAGCCAATGTCTCCCTTTCGCTTCCAGTACTGCAGATACCGTATGGGACACCAACATGGTCATTTTCTGGCCCAGGGTGAACTTTCGGGCTTCCTGGATATTTAATACCACAGCCATGACTGCTCACAAGCATCCAGGCCAACCTTTTGCAGTTGTGTCCAATTGTTTGGAAAACTAAGCAACTGCTCCATGGTACAGGCCCAGGTCTTGTGCTGATATTCCCAGGGCAATCCCCTGCTTTTTGTGGGAAAAAAAGAAAAAATGGTTTACTTACATCTGGGAGCCCCAAGGCCGGGGCCAACATCAGGGCCTTTTTCAGTAGCTCAAAGGCCTGTATAGCTGCTTTGTTCCATTGAAGGTGTTTCTGTTCAGTGTTTGCTATTGCATACAGGGGTTTAACAAGCAGTCCATAGTTACAGATCCATAGTCAGCACCACTCAGTCATCCCCAGGAAAGTTTGTAACTCTTTCACTGTTTGCACTCTCGAGTTTGGCATATTGCCTCTTTTCGGGCCTGCTCCAAAGTCCTTAGTCCAGCACTGATTTTGTAACCCAGATAAATCACTTTGCACTGGATTACTTGGGCTTTTTTTCATAGATACCCAGTATCCCTGGAGCCCCCAAAAATTTAGCAGACTGACCATCCAGGTCATACAAGCATCCTTTGTTTTGGTGGCAATCAGGATATCATCCACATATTGGAACAGTTTCCCTTTTTCAGGCGGGGCTTCCCAGGACTCAAGATCTTTTGCAAGTTGGTTACTCAATACAATAGGGCTGGTTTTGAACCCTTGTGGCAACACCATCCAAGTAAGTTGAGTTTTACACCCACTTTTGGGAATTTCAAATATTTTCTGGCTGGCTTTATGGAGAGAGAGGCAAAAGAAGGGCATCCTTCAGATCTAAAATGGTAAACCAGGTTAGTTCAGGTGTCAATACAGTCAACAGGGTGCATGGATTCACCACCACCAAATAGAGGTCTTCAGTTATTTTATTTATAGCCCGCAGGTCCTGGACCACTCGATATGACCCATTGGGTTTAAGGACAGGTAATATGGGAGTGTTAAAATCGGACTCACATTCCTTTAGTAATCCCAGTTATAAAAATTTTTCTATTACTGGCCAAGTTCTTTCCTTATCTTCCCTTTTCAGGGGATACTATTTATTTCTTACCAGTTTTTGCCCTTCTTTGAATTTGACCTCGACAGGTGGAGCATTCTTTGCTTTCCCCGGCACATCGGTAGCCCATACCCTGGGGTATACCTGGTTTGTGATTTCT
>NW_010209073.1:0-17085 GCF_000695765.1 Mesitornis unicolor
CTGCCCAAACAGCAATGACAGACTGACTCACGCAGCCTTCACCATGCGAGATGTGTCAGTCTGATTCGTGTTAAAACAATGTGGAGGTCATGGGGAAGATGGGACCTCTGGGGCTATTTTGGCTGTCCTTGTACGGAGAACAGATTGAGAACAAGTAGAATGGAGAATATACTTGTGTTAAACCCATAAGGCGCTAGAAAGGAAAAACACTCCCTCAGAAGCGAGACAATACCGTTCCTGTGGTTTGGATCAGGACATTCTATCCCCACGCACCCAGCGACGTTTGCTTGCCTTTGCCCCAAAGGTTACAAAGAGAAGATAACAGCCTTCATCCCCTGCGACCCCCGCCACGACCACCAGCAAGGGACACTGCGCAAGCGCGGATGGGAGGAGAGCTAATTATAATATGAAGCGGGGACAGGTCATGCATATGTATAAGCGTATTGCGAAATGCCATGAATATGTATTAGGTAAAAAAATATAAACCCGAAAAGAGACCTGTACGGTGTGCGTGTCGAGGGATCAGAACAGGATCAGGACATTCTGTCCCCACGCACCCAGCGCTGTTTGCTTGCCTTTACTCACTTAATAAACTGTAAACTTTAATTGGAATCCTGTTTGAGGCTAAATCATTTATCACAACCACAAGAAACTCAAAACATTAACATGAGCTTTATGATGCAAAGGAAGAGCACTTACTCCCATGCTGAATATCTCACAGGATTCATAGTTTAAGGCAAGAACCTTTATTGAGATGAAACTGTGGTACCAGCAATCTCCAGCAACCTGAAAGAAGGCAGAAAGTAGGGCCTGAAAAACCCAAGAGTCCTAGCACTGAAGTCTTTCAGGCACTCTGAAGAGCTAACAAAGGTCAGTGGTGTAAAGATGCCTAAGCCCCCAGCATCGATGAGAACATCTCACTGCTTCCCTTTTACTATTAAGCTTGGGCATTTAGGGAGAAGTGCAGTTACAAGCATATGAAAGTTGCTAGGTGTGTTACCAAAACATGTAGTGTTCTCTAAACTGTCCATTAAAACTATTTCTTTTAATTTTAATTTCTTTTAAGTTACTTTGGGAACTAAGGTTTGCTGGCAGAATGCTATCTCCTCCAAGACCTATTCACTGAAATTATTTTTAAGCTTTAAAGAAACATGAATATAAACACCAGAACAAACTAAAATCACTACCCTTCTTTAAGTAAAGTCTGCAGCTGACTGATGCAAGTTACCTTTCTCCTCATGTGGCCATGCAAGGTTTAAGAACTCTTGCTCGAGTGTTTTACCTAAACACTTGCTTGAAAACTTGTCCCGCAACTTCCACGGCAGTGCCACCATTCATTTCAACATGGTGAATGTTCACATGGTCTGATACATATTCCATAAGTTTGCATTATTTCAGAATAAGCTGTTCTCTGTATGACATATTGCGACAAGAGTTACAGCCCTCTCTTTAAACAAAAAATGGAAGTTTCACTAACAGTCACAAACACATCACAAACCTTTAGAGATCCACCATCAGTTTTTAACTGGCAGTAAAGTTATTTATTTGTCATTTGAAGAGAAATGTAAGGGACACAAACTTGTCTTTGTTTCTTCCACACTGGCAGTCTTTCACATAACCAAACCCATTTAGAACAGTTTTGGTTTTTTTGTCAGCCAACTCTTGAACGTTAACGTATCTGGACGGTGGGACTGGAGCTCTTGAATCATTTTACTGAAATGCATTATTACCTACAGTACTGGAGACCTTATTTTACTTCAGTTTTAAGGGAGGAGAGCTTCCTAGATATGCTCTTTTTGAAGAGCATTTCTGTTCCGTTTTTTCTTTTGTTGCTCTTCTAGTTCTAGTTGCACCTTTATCTGCCATGCCCTTTTCAAGTCTGTCCTTTGCTGCTCTTACCTCTCAGATCACAACCCTTTATAATCACACCATCACCCAAGCCTCAAATTCTGGCACAGTTTTCACATTTTCTGCCAACTGTGAATAAAATAGAGGGCACCATCAATCAAAGACAATTCTTAATCCACGTTCATTTCTCTAAGGAAAAGCCATTAAATAGCTGCCACATTTCTATTCAACTGGCCAACCACCACACTAAGCTCGAAACTAGGTGTAAACCTGGATTCAGGAACCATCAACTATCATTATAGCAAGATTTTTCAACCTTTACTTTCCAGCTTCCTATACTATTTCTAAAACATCCACAAAGGTAAACTCAGACGGGAAAAACCTACCTCCATCAAGTTTTACTAGCTACTATGAGTCCACGAGTTAAAAAATAATAAAAATGAGAGCAATAACTCTGCTGCATGTAGCTTGTAGAACAAGAAATTCAGTAAGGATTTCTGAACATGGCAGAAATTCAACAGTAAATAGTCAAACAGAATAAACACAAATGAGTTCAGCTAGCAAACAGTAAGTAGCTTTGGCCTGAAGGGTCCAGTTCAGATGATGCCATCTTCAGCAGAGGAAGTACAAGATCAAGATGATCTCTCCTCAGAATGACATGGACAAAACCCTATGCCAGCATTTCTCTGAGGAGAGAAAATCCCTTAAAGGTTACAGCTGAAAACCACACAAACAAAACTACTGAGATATTGCTGTCCCACTCCATGCCCCTTTCCTATCACAATTTAAAATACAAAATACTCCACGTAAATGGCTAATATAGCAAGGAAGTGAGAAAGGACCATTAAAATTATTTATATTGGTCATCGCAGAGGTCAGCTGCTATAATACTACATTGAATCATTTATTTAAAAGTTTCCATTGCTAAAGAAGCATCAGCTTAACTCACTCCAGCAGCTTCACCCTGTGGATACTAACAGTTGCCAGCGTGCAAAATATGCTTATGGGGAGCCCTACCACAGGTATTACTGGCCAATAGCATTTCAGCCTTGGCAGGACACTCATGCAACAACAAAAAATTGTTTTAAATTCCACTACCTAATATTAAAGGCAAACTAAACCTCTGGTGTAATTGAGTCAATAGGGAGGGGAAGAAAGAAGTCTCTGTAACTTCTTCTCTAGTCCTCTGCTAGTTTTCTCTCTAGAGCTACCTCTGCTACTTGCAGAGACACATGTCTCTGGGGAACCTCGTTGGGTGGAAACGTTGACTCTGGGACGTTTTCCTCTTCCCTTTTTTCTTCTTGCCTCTACATGGGAATTCAGAACACTATCCAAGCACAACCCACAGACCCCTTCCTGGTATGGGTGCACAACAGGCTGAGCAACACCTCTACTCCACTCTAGCACTTGCTAGACAAGAGAGAGAAGCACAGCCAGCCTGGGTGGTAGCGACTGAGCTCAGCTCACCTCCAGCTCTCCACTGCTGAGATTGCCACAGCACCACCAGCACCCCATGTTGTGTCCTGTCACCCTCCACAACATTGCGTGTTCCAGAATTACACCACAGCCAAAGTTTTATTGATTAGACTGCACGTTATGCTTTCAGCCTCACATTTTACAAGTGTTTACTGCAATTCATCATCATCTTGAAATCCTGACTTATTTTTTGGTGCAGAAGCTAGATAATTTTTAAACTACTAAAGCTTTCTATCAGTCTTCCCTATATCCCAGTCAATGGATGTGAGAACAAGCAGTACTGTAACCTCTTGGTCAGAGCAGGTTTTGCCATTTACACCAACAGAAGGTGACTGGAGGCAAAAGAAAGGAGAATTATACTCCATGCCACGTGATTAGACTCCAAAAGGTCTCTCTTTTACAGCACATAGCCAGAAGTTTACAAGGACAGAAAGTAACAATGTGATCTTCCAGTGCCATCTCTGATCTAATTCAGTTCATAAATCTTACCTTAATTATCTCCTGCTTCTTAAGGTTTCCTTAAGCCTTCCTTAAGTAAGTTGCTTTACGGTTAATTATTGCTCGTTGTTGCAGACTTCATACATACTTCTAGTATACTGCTTTTCAGCCTCAATTTCCCCTTACTAGAATTCATTCTTATCTGGTCCAAGGGCCCTTCCACTACAGAATTTGTATTTTCCACAACACAGAAATCAAGCTACAACTCCACTGTTTCTGTAACATGTTTATTAGGCTGTTCTTTTTGATATGTTCACCTGGAAACATCCTTGCCTCAGGGGGATATTCTGAACCATCCCCAGTTAGCAAATACTCTTCCTGAATGGCTGACACCAGTAGCTACCACGCAACAGTCACAAACACAGGTAAGAAAACCTCCCAGCTTCCGTTCATAGGTTTAAAGATTATCCCTACCCACACAGCTTCACAGCAAGCTCCTCTTCAGCAGCCCATAATGATGCATTCTCCTCCTGTCCCAAATCACTGTTTCTCAGAAGTTTTTGCCATGATATCAGTACGGCATTCACTGTTTATGTCTAGACACATCAGCTTAGCCTTCATGTGTTATTTGTATAAAAACAAAATGTAGCTTCTTACAAAAATTTTCATCGGCATATTAGTGAACAAAGCCCAGTACGCTGTGCTAGCATCTGTTCAATGGTATCTTTAAACAAATGGGTTTAATTAGCTTTATAATCTAAAGCTAATACCTAATCACAACAGATACCTTTGTGGATTAGTACACTTTTAAAGACTCATGCACCCATGGGGTGCATTACTCTCAACTTCCAGCAACATCCCTGCAATCCAGAAAGTCACTTCATGTCTTTTCCACACTGCCAGACAAAGCAACACCTCTGACAAATTTAATACACCCTAAAACAGCAACACCCTTTGCATGTTTGCCCACTAGTATCCAACATTTATCATGCATTGATTTGGTATATCATGTGATAATTTGTAATAGTTCATGACAAAGCTGCAATAACGCTGTTTCAATGACAAATGACTGCACAGAACACTGCCCATAAGATGCTACCCAAGGATTAATCTAGAAGAAAAATACATATGGAGTATCTGGTGGAGTTGTAATAGTAGGTCTTTCCATACTCATCAAACAAAAGGTTATACTCTGAATATTAAACACTTGGTTCATAAAGCTGCTCTAAAACAACTTCATTATTAAAGTGTAAAAGTTGTTATCACCTAAACACTGAATGTTCCTCTCCCCACAACCAAAGGAGGAAAAGGAAGAGAATAATCAAGTACTCAGTAATGTTTTTCACTATCAAACCCCCAGTTTTAGTAAATGAAAAGTGTTTAACACTTGTTTCCCATGGCAAGTACAAAATTGGATAATGCCAACAAGCCAGAGACCTGCACAGGATTCCTCCCCTCCCCACCAGTTTGTTCTAGCAATTTCTCCTACTGTGGAATGAAATCACTTACATAAGAATTTTAAGGGAAAAAAGCTCTCCTTCCTTTGTTACTAGGGGCCTAAAATACCCTAAACCATGACTAAATATGCTTACCATTTTTTACCCTATTGCAATGCCAAGATTCAAGCATGGTTCACTTACTTTCTAGTATGTTAAGCCAATCAACAGAGTCTCATTTTCCTCTGTTCTCTCCACTCTCTCATCCAGTTCAGCTCCAGGTTTACAAAACCAGAGCATTTTAGCGACACTTCCCTCCCTCCCTTTATCAAGAAGCATGTCGTTTCTAAGAAACAATGCAAAACAGACATAATCATAAAGAAAAATATCAAGTTCACTGGAAGACACCAGTCCTTGGCACATAAGACAGTTTCCAAAGGCTTCAAGTTGGCTAAAATCATGAAGATTTTATTTCATTTTAAGCATTTCTGAGGTAAATTCTATTGCATGGAGTATTAATCTCATCATAAACTGAAGTATACACAAAGAGAAAGAAACAGACTTTTTGCATTCAACTGAGCAAAAGTTATGCCCTCAAGACATTAAACCTCTCAGAAGCAGTCACTGGTTACCAAATGCCAGTCATATGCCAACATCTGGTCTCGTGGGTGCCATAAGGTGATGCTGTTGACATAAGAATAACATTTCTCTACTCGAAAGATCAGCAGCTGTATATTTCACTTGAGTTTGGTCTAGGAAGAAGAAAAACCTATGAACCTGCATGCAAGTTGTTACATCTTCCTCAGATGCAAAATATATACCAATATTCCTACAACACAGATGTGGGAACATGCAGGGGATACAAAAAATGAAGGTATCAAAGTCTGAATACTCAATACATTACTACTTCACAGGAAATCTGCTTTTCAATGAAAGTCTACTGTGGCAAGAAAAGTCATCCTTCAATTTAAGTACCACTGAGAACTGCAACAGTGATTTTTTTAATTCAGTCCCAGAGATGCTTTAGAATTTTTAATGCTTCACATCCATCTGATACTTAAGTCATAATTAAAGAAACCACAAGGGTGACACTTCTAGCTTCATGCAAGATTGGAAAAACACAGGCTCTCTAAAGCGACCTACAATATGCACAGCCTCAAATGACTCATTTTTATTAGTTTCTCCCCAATGAGACTTCCTTTTCCCAAGACACTGTTCCATCATTGAGCCAAGAAAGAAAGAAAAAAAACACTCCGTTCAGGATCATTTGGCTTTAAAAAGACCACCAGCACAAAAATAAAAATGTACCCATTTACTCCACAGTAAGAAACATGCTGGCTTATCTTTTTCTCCAAAATCTTTCAGCATTCTTTTCTGCACCAAGCCATTCACAGTACCACAACATTCAGGAAGACTCCTACATTTTCTACTGTAAAATACATTAGTTTGCCTCTGTCCAGTTTCCCTCAGAAAGGGCTAAGAACTGACAAGCCACCTTGCTGCTTGTCACCATCCCTGCTGCTCCTCCTGCTCTGCAAGGCAACACAAAGAGGCACCACACCATTAATTCAACTCTTCTGCTCACAGGAAAGCTGTCATCAGCAGCAGCCACCAGCAAGTTCACACTCATAAAACTTTGCAAAAGTCTGCTGGAATTGATGAGTGTGCTCACTAAAAAATATTTTGTCTCCAGTGCTGACAAAGAGCGTTTTCAAATCCTGTCTCTCAAATGGTAATGTTGAATCAGGCAACAAAACAAACAGTTTCACTACCTACTTAACGTTGAAGCCCACTGATCGGAATCTTGCTCTCTCGGATGATGCAGAAAACATCCAAAGCAGCAACTCTTCAGTAGGCAGACAGCATGATAGATCAGATACTTTATAACCTGATTTCAGTCACATTACCACTTCATACTGACTACCCAAATTTTAAGTCCCAAAATTTTCTTGCTATTCACACTGTCCCAGACAGTATAGCTTGCCGAGTTAACACCTCTGAGACTTCTATACATGTATCTGTGCATCCACCTCAGTATGCCCAGGGATGCATTTGCTGCCCTACAGACAAGTGTGGCTTGTTACACTGGAACAAATTTATAGTAAGGACCTGATTTGCACACACAGTAATACAGGTGTAACTACAAAGTGGTTTTCTATTCAATAGAGCATACAGAAATAGAAGAGAGCCAAAAATGCAATAGCAACACTGGTTAGCCAGTACCCCAACCAGTCCTCCAGGACTGCAAAGCACAAAGCTGTGGCGCAGGGAAGCAAGCAGATGGAGGGAAGCCTCATGTGTTGGCAAAGCTTGGGACCTGAGAGGCTATGCAGGGAGAGCGTATGCAGTAACAGTGTGAAGAAAGTGCTCACGTGGGGACTGAGCAGTAAATAAATTTGATGCTAGGGCAAGTGTTGAAGCCAGTCCTAAAATCCAAATTGAAAGTAAAATTAAAGTAAAAAAAATTTAAAATTAAATGCAAAATTTAAATATTTTTCTGCTTTTAAAAACATCTAGAAAGCTATTTAATACTGCATTTTAAAAGAACAAGTTTTAGATGTGATCTCCAAGGCTGATACTATTTAGGAATGAGGGAAAGTACCGCAGAATATTTCTGAAGTATCTTACTAAATGACATAGATGTTTGTACTGAATAGATGAGAACAAAAAATGGCATTCTGTTCTTCAAGGGTTTATTTTGTTTCCAAATCTAAAATAATACAACCGTTCTAAACTGCAGTGCAATCTCACACATCAGTAGCACATTTTAATGACAGTTTTGGCTCATTCAAGAAATACATAAAAACAACTAATCCGAGTGTTATTTTAGTAAATCTGAAAGAACCTGTAAGATTTCTAGAACTATCTTCACCTGACCTCAGTGCTTAACAAATGTCACACACAGTAAACAGCAGCAGTAAATGCTAAAGAATCATAAGGATTAATACTCCAGTACAGAAACTATGTTTGGTTTTGCTTCAAATGCTCCCAGGATTTTAAGATTATACTTTCAAGTGACACTGTCTGCTTGGAATCCAGTCAATTTGAAAAGAAGCAAAATGGATTTGAATTCATTTCACATTCCTCAGCCATCCTAATCCTTCTGACAATTTTTACAGTTTTAAGAACCTGGCTGTGGTAGAAGCCCCAAAGTAACAACTTTGTAAGTAAGGACAGGAAGTAAGGTCACTGTCAGCTTCTAATTGAAAACATCTTCAAACCAGACTTCTGCTCTAGATCAGGATTTTGTTCTGTGACATGCAATTTCTATGCCAATATATCACACAAGTTAGTCCCAATTCAGCAGTAGCTCCAGTTTGAAATACAGACATCCATTCAAGAAGTTACCTAATCACAATCCCATGTAGCTGATAAACAACAGTCTTCCTTCTGTTCAAAAACAAACCTGATAATAGCCCAGAGGGGTCTGCTATGTAAATACTTGGAGCTCTGTCTCCAAATAATACTGAACTAAGTTACTCAGGGTTTGAGCTTCAGCAGTGTTCACTGCTATCTGTGTAGGTGAGGCAGAATTTATTTACAATAGAATTACAGGCCACAGGGAAAAGAGAGACAGGCTCAACATCTAATCAAGTTCACACCCAACTAGAAGGGGAATAAACAGTCCCTGCATCACCCTGCAGCATCAAACAATTGCCCTTAAATGAGGAAATCACTTTTACTTGGAGAGTATCCACAAACTAGTTTCATACACTATTGGCTGAGTAGCAAACAAAAGAAGACTCCTCTTCCTGTGTAAGAAATTATACCAGTCTGATTTTTCTTATTCAGTATGAAAACACTCAATAGGAAATTCAGTCCAAAATGGTGTGAATTAATAAAAAATAGGCCAAAAAAAGTCTGTAAATTGTATCAATACTACTTAATTAAAAACATCTTTACCTGTTTTGTCTACCTGTCCTATGTGACCATTGATTTTGGGTTACTTTACAGTTCTCAAATGTATTTTACCAGGGACCTGAGAGTTTTCTACCAAAACAGCCCAGCTACTCCTTTAGAAAATGCCCTATGGAAGTGCCTTGGCTTCTTCTGCACAGCTCTAGGGCAAGCTCTAAAGTGAGGATGCTCAGGTCAAATAAACATGGGAGCCATGAAAACCTCCAAGTTTCCAATATTAAGCAGCCCTTTTTTACCACAGCACTTCTCAACTGTCTCCACCATCAGTACCCTAATCCATATTCCCAATTTTACCCACTCCTAAGGTAGCCCCAAGGCCCTAGTGTTACTTTTGCTATTCCTCATTTCACGGTCCTCCTAGGTTCCTGCCCTCCCTCTCTCACCCTGCCATACCAACCTATTTCAGATAAAGGGCACAAAGACAGCTCCCCGCTGCCTTGACTGTCCAGAAAAGCTTTGTCAGAATATACTCACTAAATAATAATAAATGCTAATAATTCAGTTGATGAACATAGATAAGACATGCAGAATCACATCTGCACCACTTACTTTTACATGACCTCTCAGTGATAATCGATGCAGTATTGTAAAACGCTTAAGAAACTGAACTTGCACAGAGACTAATTTAAAACACGAGTGTGTTCCTCCCACCTGTTATTACTAAGGATAAAGTCTCTATAGCAAGAACTACAAAATATTCTTTGAAACCTTACAAAACTGATAAGCCTAAAAATCAATCACCCAAAAGTTATTACTAAGGCTACTTTATGAAATCCCAATTCAGCTTTTCTCTGCATAAACACTGTAACACATTATTTAACTATACAACCACAGATTGTTTCTTCACTTGAACAGCACATCAAAGTTTTCAGTAATGAATAGATATTGGCCCTAATGTTGCATGTCTGCACAGAATTTCATTATTTGTAAAATCTCAAAAACACAGAATTGCAAAATATTTCAGCAGGTCATCTACTCCATCCTTCTGCACCACCGTGGAATCACTGGTGCAATCCTCTTCTGTTAGATCATTATACTGTTCTTACTGTTCTTATTCTGTTATTATTATACTGATCTTATACTGTTCTCATCAATACTGTTCTTACAACTCTGGGGACAGATTACATATTGCCCCAAACCACATTTTCCAGGTTTCATTACTCCCACTGTTAGAAAGATCAGCAATTAGAAAACCTGTATGTTCACTGCAATTCAAGGCTTGCACTTCTTTTCTTACTCAAGACAAACAATTGTTTACTACACTCTTTGTGTTTATCTTTTATATGTTTGAATAAAGTCCTGTCCACCTCTTCTTTTGTTCTAGATTAGGCAACCCCCATACTTGTGTGGTCTGAACTCTCTTCAGAAGCCTGTCTCTTCCTTGAAGGACAAGGTCCCATACCAGACACAGCATTCCAGCTGGAGCTCTTCTGTCACTGAAGATAATAAATGAGTTATTACACAGGATACACCAGAGACCATACCCATGTGCTCACGAGATCCAGCACCACTGTGAACTTGTTGAATCACATTGTGTTTGTATCCGCGATAAACACCAAATCCCTTCATACAGCACTGTGGCACTGCCTGTTCCCCATCCTATAGGTATGGAGGTTTTCGGCCCCTTCAGTATGATACTATTATGCACCTTCCTTACTGAAAAACATCTGGATTTTTCAGGCCCTTTTTTTTTTACTTCATGTTTCCAGCTTTCCTCCCTCCCCCTCCCCTTACTTGCTGGTGTGTTTTAGCCTCTTACCTCTATTTCAAACCACAAGACCAGACATACCGTCTTAACAGATGGTTAAAGCCAATTCAAAATTCTATACATAGAAATAATTTATAGAAGAGAAGCCTCCCTAAACCAGAGGGGAGAATGGAAGAAGACTAAAAAGACTGGAAAACCGTCTGTGTGTGAAGAACAAGCAGGTAGGGGATGCAGGCTGAAACTGCTAAAACTGAAAGTGAATAACAAACATCAGTAATCATAAATAGAAGTTCTTTTTATGAAGATTTAAAAATAAAATCAAACAAAATCCTAATATACTTTGATACAGCATAGTACATCTTCTCATCTCTAAGGCTAGTTAACTTTCACTAAAAAAAGTCTTACTATGGTAAATGCATACTGTTACACCACCACCTGTTACTTTCTATTTGCTGACAAATAATTTCTTACACTTCCTTTCTGAGGATTCAGGTTTGGTAGACTGGTTTATCATCCACTGGATCTTTACTGTTCTAAAAAAGTCTTTGGCTTTCTGATGAACTTTTGTGCTCATCTGAACATCACATACTATTTTGAAAATGAAACAAGAAACTACATCTATGGAATTACATTTTACAAATGGTGAAACTAAGAAACAATGTCAAATTCAGAGTGTCTAATTTGAAACATTAATGAGAGTTTAAATTACAGACAAAACATCTATTCAAGAGCAGCTCCCCTTGACTTTGGCAGCTGCAAGCACTCAGCATTTCTGCAACACAGATCCCAGAGGTCTCCCATCCTGTCAATGAGGAACACACAGCTAGTGACCACCTGTGGGAAGCTTGGTTTAAGCAACTTGCTCACATCACTGAAACTCTGCAACACAATTCAACTGTCTAGGACAGCATCTAATTACACTAACAGTGAAAATTTTATTCAGACTTCCCTGTCCCTCACCTCATGCATTTCACACATTCGAACATCTGCTGGAAAAGGAGCAAGAATCCTCTAGATAACTTCTTCATTTGTTGTCCAACACTCATTTCTCCCCCAGAGCAGGATCAGTTTCTTATACTGAATGTGGCGAGGGTCCTGCCTGCATGTGGGTATGTGTCTGTACAGATATTTATGTGCAGGTGCCTGCACAGCTATAAATACTATCTCTAGCAATATACACTTTGTGATCATGTGAGTGTAGCTGTACCATAACTTAAAGGCACAGAAGTATTTCAAAATTTTACAAGTTACTGTAACATCAATATTTCCAACTTGCCTATTTTTGCCTTTGCAGTCTTCATATGTCACTACAATTTCTGTGGAGGAATTTTTCCAGTTTTTAAAACAAACTCTGAAAACCATTTCTGTCGCAAGGCTGAAATGTGTGCATTCACAAAATGTTGAAGGAGTAGCAGCAGATTATCATGCTCCTAGCTCAGAGGAGAAAAGGGCCAACACTGTGAAGCTCTGGGTTCTTTGCCAAGTTCTGGAGAAAGTGTCCCAGAACAGTGGGCACACTTCTCTGTTCCTAAATTCCAAGCTTGATGCTCTTGGCCACATCTCTTCCAGTCTTGTCCCAGTCCCTTACATTCCCTACTTCTGAGTCTTCCTTTCAACACTGTTTTTTGGAGGTTTATGTTCCTTTTTTTAAACAGAGTCCATCTGTGTTTCCCAGTGTGCTCATCCCACTACCAGGCTGCATTGCTTATTTCTTCTAGGATTCATTTCTGCATTGCAGTTTCCCTCACTCACAGACCTATCTCCCACTCTCGCCTCCCAGTTTTCATGCCCTGCCAATTCCAGATTCTTTCAGCTCACAAACCCCTTGCAATTTGTTTCTTTCTCTCCTGCTCCTTCCAGGTTTCTGCACAGATCTCATCAACAAGATCCATAGACCCTTGTCTTACTCCTGCTGTTTAACTAAATCCAAGTCTCATGCTTGCTCCTTCTAAAAGCCTTCTCTCCGTTTTCCCTCTTGGGCCTAACAAAACACTGCACCATAAGGAAGATGCCCGAGTTCCCCTAAAGAAAGTAAAGCACTCTACTACATAGCACAGAAATGTCATTAAACACAAGGCAGGCAGGTGCCAGTTCTCAGTCTTAAAAGTTCAATCCAGTCCCACTTCTGGAGCAGTTTAGATTGGACTTCCCTGTGAAAGACTATCTTTCACGTATCATTTTGGGCTATGGGAAGCATGCTTAGTACATCTGCCGAGGTGGCACATACATGCCCTGGTAGATTAATAGGTAGGTGAGGTTTCATGAGAATAGGATATACCTGTTTTAGCAGACAAAAAAAAAAAAAAGCATCATCTCTATCCCAGCCATATGTGCCTAAATTCAGTTGTTACAGGCTTTTGAAAAAAATCACTTTCAAAGCATCAGCAGAGAAAACTTCCCCTTCAGAGCAGACACAATCTGCCAAAGTTTAACTGCATGCTCCAGAGCATAAGCTGGCAGAACTCAAAGTAGAAACCATTGTTTTCCTCTTGCCTCAACATCAGAAGTAGCTGAACTCTTTCAACCGACATTTTGCAAGGAAAAAAAACCCTTCAGCCCACAGCAGAATGTACAATCTATAAAACTTCAACTGGAATAGTTTTGTTCTCAACTCCACTGCAAAGCAGTAACATTTATTACAAGCACCTTATACCATCTTCCAGTATTTATTCTGTGCATTATACAAACATTTAATGACACTGAAATAATCAGTGAGATGACTACTAATGGTCAGTTGCATCTCTTCCCTATCTCACATGTTAGGAGGAAGACACCACTAACCCATTCCTCTTATGAAAGGTTCTCCCTTAAGTCTTCCAAAACACAGCACATATAGGAAGTGTCAATCAAATCCATCATTGAGCTCATGTGTGTTTATCAATCACTAAAGAAAAGCACAGAAATATGACTCTTAAAGGGATAAAAGAGATATCATATCATGCAACTCCAGAGTGCAAAACTGGCCATACTGATAAAGACTCCATGAAAATGTGATTCTTATACACGAGTCAAAAATAAATTAAGTCCGCACTGTTGATTTAATGCGACCATTTGACTTAACTTGAGGGTTCCAAGACAAAATTGAAAAGACGACTTGTGGTGTTTCCTTATGGCTTTTTACTTATACATAGGTTCCCATGACACACTTTATTCAGTAACTCGAATGCAATCAGTGCTATTCATGCTGCACGCCACAATGGGCAAAGCTGGAAACTCACTGGTAGTTTAGGACATCATCCACAAACAGATTTACTTTCAAATGAAGGAAAGCCACGTCTCCCACAGCTGAAGTGAGACTGTAATATTAAGAAGCCTATTCTGCTTCACTTCTCTCCCAAGCAACTCCCACACACACATCTGAATTGAGAAATAAGAGCTGGGTTGTCAGAATCTGCCACTTACCACAATCATCAGCTTCCAAAGACCTCTTGGAAAAGATTTGTGCTGCAGCAAGAAGCACTGCTCTTTAATGTGTCCAGTGCCTGAAATCTATTACCCAAGGTAGGTCAAAGCTGTTAAAGCCTACTTTGTTAAAGGCATGCTATATTTCAATTCCCAGTCCTGCCTGAGAAGTCTAAGACCTTGCTTCACAGAAGAAAAATGTCACTCACAGTACAGACACAATTGTACAAAAAGCTGCACTGTCCACCAGCTTGTTTAGAACTTCTTGAAAGAACATGCAAACAAAAACCACATTTCCTCTGGCAAGACTACAAGTGTAGCTTGTAGACACGAGGCTGACATAAAGAAAGCAAGCACAGCACAGAAAGCAGTCTTAAAGGCAATCCGGCAACCAGATGGGTCTTCTGTGAAAACGAACTGGAAGCAAGCTTGACAAGCTGAACTGGCCACAAGAGACATGATGCCAACTCAAGTGTCTGCAACGCACTCATGCAATTAAATTGAATAAACAACATCCTGCAACTGTCCCATAAGGCAGCTACATCTGATTCCTTGCTTGACCTCCGTAACTTGTCTTTGGTCCTCGAGTCTCTGAGGAGACTCACTGCAGAATTTTCAGAGTCCGGCACAGAGCTCTCCTCTCTCTCATGAGAACAGCGCAGCAAGACAAGATAAATCCTCCTGATTGTCAGTGAGGGACTTGCCCAGAGTGTGCAATGGAACAAAAGCACAGCCCGAGCTGAACAGGAAGACACTCACAGAGCCTGCCCAAAGCCCTAGTTCAGAGGTGCTCAAATGGATACCTACTTTTAGCACAACAGCAACACATCCACAGGCTGAGTTCAGCATCTGCTGAACTGTGGCGGCTGAAGCCCTGATTCAGCGACACGTGACTTCAGGGGGAGCTGGATCAAGCATTCCAAAATCCAAGTTGATTCACTACTTAATTTTCTTAAGTACTGATGTTCACTTTTCTATTTCAACTGCAAGCAAGTGGCTCTAGCAGCCATTCCACTCTTACTGCATGCCTCTTCTGCACAACGCAAAGCTGTATAAGTTTGCTCTTGCTGTTCCTAAACTGGTCCACACCAAACGGCACTGAAAAGCAAATTAACTGCACCCACAAGAGATACCTGGGGAGTTTTAAATCTGTTGAGCAATTAAGTGAAAGTTGTCCAAGCCTACTGCACGTGACCATTACACATCTCTTCTGTTTCACACCACCCATTATACTATCAAAACATTTCAGGGCTAAAGGAAAGATTAGGATAAAGTCTGTGTCCTAACATTTCAAATATTATGCGCCCAAGACAGAAATCAGACCCGTCATGCTTTTCAATAAAGCATTTCACCTTAACCAAAACCAAAATATTCTTGTTCTCTGCAACCTGCGGGCTTTAAATCTCTGTGATCAACGGACCATTTCTAAGACGTCTATGAAAAGCACCATCTGAAAAGCAAGTATGCTTTTAATATGCTGAAGTTCATTGTACATGATTCACATGCCCAGTGGAAAGAGACAACGTAGAGGACTTGCAAATCAAAACAGCTTGAAGGCTCCTGCCCTAGACTGAGCAGGAAAGCATCGCTTTGGGCGAGAGATCCGGTGTCTCTGAGTGCTCTCTTCCAGCAGCCCAAACAGTGGCTAAGTTACATCATATTTCCACTGCTGGTTTTAAGTTACACAAGTGTGCACAAAAGTTTACAGAAATCCACAGCTATGTTTAATTAAGAACTACTAAGTATTACACAAACAATTGAACAAAAGCCTTCAATGACTTACTATAAAATCTGGAAAAAGTAACCCAGCCATTCTACTAAGCTCAAAGAGGCAAAAAACCCCAAGCAAATCTCCAACTTGCAAATCTACCGCTTTGCTGCCTCCTGTTTGTATGCAAAGCCTGCTTCATTTAAGAAAATGAACCTCTGAAGCTTACTAGAAATTATCAACTTTCACATAGGCTGGAAATGGAGCATCTCTTGTTGGCTACGAAGGGAGCCGGACTGTAACTTCCCTGAAGAGCCAACCAGGTCACCACCAAAACACAAACTACTTTCTGAAGTGGAAATAAAGTATTATTTAGAAAGATAAGCTTGTTTTATAATGCCAAGGCTTCCTAAGCACTCAACAATAATCACCACAATTCTCCTGTTTAAATAACAGTCAACACTGGTTGGTCCACTTCACGAAAGATGGTAATGTAGGTTCTTAGCACTTCTTGCCACTTATCAACAACTTACTGATGTTGATAAAAATGTTACCTTATAGCTGTAACACACTAAAAAGAAAACCTATAGTCACGACCAAGCAGTCCCTTTCTATGAAATGTTAGTTGCTGCATTTTTTTTAAAGCATTAAAGATGAACCAAGAAGCGCTATGGGATCAGAACCAAGTGAGACATATTTGTGATTAAACTGTCTGCTTAACTACAGACTCATTTGGATGTCTAGAGCCACTAGAGAACAGAAGAGAGGAAAAACAAAAGAAAAAGAAGAGGAGTCGTTGATTCCTGGCTATTTTGAAACACCTACTGAGCACACCACCAGACAACCTTCTCCATGCACAAGTCACGTCACGGCGCGCTGGGAGAGCAACACCGCGCGTTTGGAGGGGCTCTGATGCTTCCCAACTCGAAAGGCGAAGGAGAACCAGGCTGCCCCGCACTCCGCAGGTGCTCCCGGCGCCTGGCACGCAGCACCCCCAAACGGCCCGAGCACTCCCAGAGCTGCAGGGGAAAAGGAAGAGCGAAACGGTGGTGGGAGCCCCAACTCGGGGCGACCACCGGTTGGCGGGGGACATCCCACACGCCCGAAACACCGGGTGTCCCGAGAGGTGTGAGACAGAGCTGCCACCGACA
>NW_010209074.1:0-554 GCF_000695765.1 Mesitornis unicolor
CTTATCATCTGCAGGAACCTTTTGGGTGAGGATGGCGGAGGTCGGTGTAAAATTTATCCTTTTCCGCAGCGTCAGCTTGGAGAGTTGGGGCATATATGCTGAAGAGAACAACATGTTGCTTGTTGTGTAGTGGGAGGCGTAGGGAGATGATACGATCGGAATGATCTGTTGGCAGTTTTTCAAGTTTGGAGGCAATGGAGTTTTTAATCATGAAACCAACTCCTGAGAGGTGACTTTCGGTTTTGGGTTTGCCTGACCAATAGAGGGTATAGCCAGCACCATGTTCTTTGAGGCTGTCTTCCTCGTGGAGACGAGCTTCACTGAGAGCAGCAATGTCGATGTTAAGTTGTGATAGCTCGTGGGCAAATAGAGGAGAACAATGCACAGGATGTCCACTATCCACAGTACCAAGCATGGTTCTAATGTTCCAGCATGTGAGTGTCAGTCTGAACACACCTTTGGAGGCAGGTCTGTCTTTGGAGACATGCTTTTGTCTCTTTGTGTTTGTTTGACCACATCAGAAGATACCCGTTGGCCACGGTTAGGCAAACGGG
>NW_010209075.1:0-13206 GCF_000695765.1 Mesitornis unicolor
AAAATTTTATCTCAGTTCTTTTTACTATAAAAAAGTCCACTTTTTCACCATTATAAAGACAACTAAAGAACAGCAAATGGTGAAAAACCTATTCCTTTTACTGTAACCATATAATATTATTCTTAAAATCATTGTACACAGAGGCCTTGATTGTGTACCATGCAGTTCTCAGTCATCTCATATGAAACAACTAGTTGACAAATGCTCTGGAAGAGAGTAAGGCAAGTAAAATAATCTACATAGTTTAAGAATTGAAATTATCCACACACTTATTATAATGCTGGCTGATTCTGTAGTGCTGAAGTGAAACTGTTTTTTAAGTCATAATTTAGTTTGTATATGGAATGCAAATTTAAAAAAAACTTAGAAAAATTGTCACTAAGGCAGTCATCAAACTTTAATACTGTAAAGTCAAGAAATTTCCATGTTAAGATCACATAAAGTGTTTACAGGCTGCAATGTATGATAAATGTACAGTTTATATAGTTTTCATTATTCTAACTGTTTTGAGATTCAAAATGCACAGCGTTACTATCCCGTTGTATAAGTTAGCATAAGCTGAAGGGCTCAGTTGATGGAAAGAAGTTATGAAGGAAGTAATGAATGACATGCCATACTTGTGACAAATGAAGCGGTTGTGTTTCCTTTAGTAAGGCATCAGTCAGGAAAAAAGGCTGAAGACCAAGAATAAAGTGGCAGAGAAACTGGGATCTAAAAGCACTGACAATGAACAGCGTGCTGTTTTTAAACATTGAGGGTGACATCCTGGCCCTTAGTGAAGTTAGTAGAAACCAGCTGCATGATCCTGGGTTTTTATTCCAGGCTAAGAAAACATTAATATCCGATATTCCAGGTAAGTTTGTGCAGTGGACATAGTCAGAAAGACGATGCTTTCCTGAAACTAGTGCCCTAAAATGTACGTATGTTAAGAGTTTTGTTATATATTATTTTCTTTTAAAATTATGCTTGGATGAAGATCTACTCATAGGCACTGACCAAACTAAGAAGAAAAGATGTCCTCTAATCCAAAGAACTGAAAATGCAGTTACCTCTCCAGAAAAATCTGCAGGGAACATTCAGAGAATTTATTAGATATAAGTATTGATCTCAGTAAACCTAAGCAACCTCACCTATCTTCCTTGTTAGTAAGCAAGACTCTTACAGAACACTCTGAATGAATATAATGCAGCAGCTTTGTTAGTATTTAAGGCTGGCTCCTCCTAAATATGGGAACAGCACAGGAGAAGGCGTAATAGTGTGTGTCTGGAAACTTAATAACCAGATGATGAGGAAGGCATCATCTGGGCCTTTATGACTAAAACTATATTTAAAACAATCAATGAGGTAAATCAGCAAAGGTACAAAGGCCATGAGAAGTACTGGTGATAATAATTACTTATATACAACATTCATCAGACTTATTTAAATAAATAAATATAATATTTAATAAAAATAGTCTTTAATTTGAAAAAAAGGAGGCAGCTGATGAGCCTATAAGATCATTAATTTCTTGAAGGAGACAAATAAGAAATTGCTATTCAAGTGTTTCTGATAACATAACTTATAAAATTACTTTGAAGGACATAAAAGTCTCAAAAGGGAAATGCTTTTAAATGATTCACAAGTAAACTGCAGAACTTACAGCACAGAATGACTTGGCTCCCAAATTACAAGTGAGCTCCAAAAGTAGTTAGGGAAGTTCATGGCAAAATGATCCACGCAAACCAATCTGAACACCGTGATGCAGATGCAGTCTCCCACTCAGAAGATCCCTAAAAGTGTGCTTAGTCAAAGGCTAGGAGAATGTATGAGAAGAAAGCATCACTTGACTATTTGCCCTGATTCTTTTCCCAATTAGCAGTTGGCTAAAATCAGAGACAATAATAGTGGCAAATTGCCTTTTGTAGCCATCTGTTGTGTTTTGTTAGCTGTGACACAACAGAGCAGTTTTGGGTTAAATCGTATCTTTTTTTTTTTTCCTATTAGTCTGTAGGTACAGTATGCTGCAGTTAGGCAGTGCATAGGTGTGATGAATCTTTGAGCAGTTTGGATTGGCAGACCTTTCTTATAAAAGATGTTGAGGTAGTATGGCTTCAAAAAGGTGTAGTGATGATAAAAATCTCTGAAAACATCTGACATCTGGATCTGTATAAAACTTGGTTTCACTAGACTGCCTAAGCAGGTGCATTGCTCTGGGTGGTGCACTCATCCAGTACAATAAACAGTAATAAAACATGAATGGTCCCATAAAATTATATTGATCCAGTGCTTTACCATATGATGTCCTCACTGGAGAGTATGTTCCTATCTGCAGGTACAAGGACTTGTGATGGAAGTTCTTAGTCCACTGAAATGAAACAGCACTCAAGATGGGTTCAGTAGATACCTGTCCATATGAGCGCAGCTGTATTCATCATTGCCAAGTTGTATGTGACATACAAATGTAGAAGCAGCTTTATTCTTCCAGCTCAAAGGAAAATTAAACTCTCTTCCCCTTCCCTTTTCCCTTCGCTTTCTCCTTCCTCAGTAGGACTGAAAATTCCACACCTTTGATGTCAGCCTTTCTGGTGTTTTAAAAAAGAAGTTAAAATGAAAACAGTTGAAGGTATAGAAGATAAAACAGTGTAAAGTCTATGTAAAGATACCCCAGCTGGCTTTCTGTTGACAAGTCTGGATGTTGAAAATGGCTTAGTTGTGGCAGCAAGATCCCTGTGGCTACCAAGATGCAGCTGAGGACTTTGAAATGGCTAATTTGTGCATCTGAGCTTTGAAAATGGCAGACTGGAAATGATGGCTTTAAGTTGAGATCTCATCATAAAAAAGACATGGCCTGGTTAATTTAGGATCGGTACTTTGTCATTTCTGTCCAGATGAACTGGCTTCCATGGGCACTGTTTAGAAACGAAAATATTTTCATTTGCAAATTATCAGTGTATTTTGGGATTGAAAAAATTATTGCTACAGCACAGCAGTGTTCCTCTGCAACAGACTGCCCACATGGAAAACCATTCTGGTCTGCCCTGTTGCTGAATATCTTTATGTGCACAATCATTGCTGGACAACTCACCAAGCAGAAACTATTAGTGAGTAAAATGTTAATGTTAGCTTTGTAGTATTGCTTCCTTTCTTGTTCTTTTGTTAAACACCAGTATTTATTGTAAGGATCATGATTATTAAATAATTCCTGTTTTAAAGTTTCAGAATGAAATGATAACTTACGTACCTTAAAATACTTATTACAAGTTTAAAAATACTTTTTTTTAATGTGTGCTGTTTAACTCAAATACTGGTATATATCTGCAATAGATCTATAACTAAACAGGGTAAGAATTTACAGTAGGTGACACTGCTGAAATAGGAAACGTTACATATTTCTCGAGACTATGAAAATGCCACTAGTGGCAAGCTTGCTCATTTTAGCTGCGAGAACTGATTTTTTCAAGAATGACATTTATGTAGTATATAGTTGTATAAACTTAGAGATACATGTTTCATATCCGACTGAATTTTTTATTAATATACTGAAAGCTTTCTAACAAGTGTAATTGTTTATGATGATGATGATGATGATGATGATGATGCAAAATCCACAGTAACAGTGGAGTTGATTTGATGCAAAACAATGCATGGGCATGTTTTCTTGGAGTTTTATCATGTCTGTGTTTTAAGAAGTACTTTTGCTTTCCTGTCTCAGTAGAGCAATATTTTGGGAAACTCAGTGTAAATCCTTATCTAAAGCATATTTTTCTTCACCAAATAGTTGCAACAGTAAAAACAATTGTGTTTGCCATGTAGCTAAGGCAATGCTGTTACTGTGGATTTTGCATTCTCCTTAATGGTCTGGAGTTTACAGCTCTGTTGCGTGCTGAAGTGCTTGGGATATCTGCTGAAGATTAAATTGTAGCCTGGCTGAATTATAAAATTAGAGCAGAGCACACTGATCCTTTGCTGGTTTATTGCTTGGAGTAAATAAGTGATGTAATCAATTTACTGTGTAATATATATTAATATCATTGTTTCACGAATATTGACAAAAATCTTTTTAAACTTGCAGCAAGTAGTGGCAGCAATAAATGCAGGAATCATACCTTTAGGAAACACATCTACTCAGATCAGCCACTGGGACTTGGGAAGTTCCTTCTTCTTTGCTGGCACTGTTATTACGACCATAGGTAGGACACAGCTTATTATCTTTTCACAGTAAATGAGCTGAAACTCTTTTGATTTACAGTGTGTACATGTATTTGCAATGGTAAATCTTCCAAATTTTCTGGTTTAAAATAGAGAGTTACTTTTTAGCTGCAGGAGCAGAAATTATAGGTGTCCGTAAGGATCTCTAGCGAGTAAATGATTCTTCTGAGGAAGAAAAATGTTGCTGTATATTTCTGGGAGGTGACTAGAAGAGGTTGTGGAAACATTTCTGGAGGGAATTTGGTCAACTGTGTAATCACAAGTGTTAAATAGGGCATGATTTAAAGCACATGTGTATTAAGCCTTGACTGAGATGTGTGGAGTTTCAAGTCTGTATAATAATTCTTTATTGTTTTCTCTAAATGCTGAAAAAGATGAGAACGTGGTAAAGATTGTGTTCAGCTTAATTTAACCAGTTAAGAGTGTTGTACTGACAGCCAGATTTACATTCAAAGGCTTACTTTGAGGCTTCTGTTGCATTCAGAGAAGTCCAAAGCTGTAGGGTGATTTATCTGTCCTCACAAGGCCAGGGAGTTTTCTGGATCCTTTTGGCATTTGAGAGCCACTGTCCCTCTCAGCAGGTGTGAACAGGAGCAGTGTTTCATCTTCCCGTTTCTCCCCTTTGACTCCAATACAGTGCACATGGTATACAGTTCAACGATGTAGTGTAGCTCACAGATCATAGAAGAGGCATCCACAAAGGTGGCTGGAAATTTGAAGAAATTAAATGAGAGAAATTTAAGACCTAATTTCTGAGAGTGATGTATAAGGAATTGTAGTACTGTTACAATAATTATCTCTACATCATATATGCATATTGTGATAGAAGGGGATGTTCTTTTCACGTGTTGTATGTGCCTTTATTCTTTATTTAGGTAGAAGTGCATGAGTACTATATTTTTTGTGTGTTTGAGTATATACATGTCTATGTATATATATAAATATTAAGTATGTGTGTAGTATTTTTTCACATCTAGAATAACTGCAACACAGGTTTTGTGAAAACAGTGAAACTTTTACTTCTCCAAGGTTAGTAACAAATGTAATAATTTTATAGCAGTAGGTCCACAAGGTAACAAAACAAGTTTTGAAAAATGTAATTTTAATAGATTCTAGCCAAGAAAAGCAAGAACTTTGAAAGGATAGCTTTATGTTCAGTCTTACATTAGCCTCTTCTGACAGCACAAAACTTCAAGTTGTAAGTAAGTATCTATGGTCCTGTAGAAAGTGCTTAATATTTCTTTCAGTTCCAAATAAGGATAGAAGTTAACATATGAAAAGTGTTCAAGGAGTTAAATGATTCAAAAATGATTTTAAAACAGTGGAACATTTTGTTTCTAAGCAAAGCTAAAGCTTTTCTAAATAAAATTGTTTTCTGATCTAGTTTGTTGACCTGATTCAACCAAAACATACATGAGTCCTGCTTAGAGGAGGGAGAGGGATCTGCAAAGGCATCCAGGCCACAGATCCACTGTCCCCAAGAGGCAAGATAACCCAATAAGAAATACATGTGAAAATTAATATTTCAGGTCATTTCTGCAAACCAGAGTCATCAGAAGCAGGTCAGACTAGGCAACCGTAAATATTTATTTCAAGTTTTGTAATAGAAAACAGAAAATCTAGGTAAATTAAAAAATCCATAAAATATTTTGGCTTTGGAGTAACTTGTGTTTTTCATCAGAGAAGCTTTCTGATGGGAAACTCCCACTCAGTTGCAGTTTTGCACTTTGTTTCTTTGGATCTGAGGGCAGCATGCTTACGTGAAAGCCATAGTATGGTTCATGTTGTCTTACTGCTATGAACCATTTTCCCGATGGCTCACAGGGCTTGCAGTGTGACAGCAGGCAGAGTTGTTGTGAAAAGCCCTTGGAATTGTGACTTTCCCAGGAAAATGGTGACAAGTCTAGAGGTTATGTGTGCTTTGCCTTATTTTTTATATTATTACATGCTATCAAGTAATTTTGTGTTCAGAGCAATATCTTTTCATATATGAGTAACCTTCTGAAAATGAAGGCATTCCTTCTAATTAGGGGGCATATGGTTATCATGTAACTTGATATTTTAATTTCTCAAGAGGGTGAAAGTGTGGTTTATGAACATCTCCAGAGATTTGCCATAGGTTTCAGCCAAACACTACAGATATTCTCTATGGACAAGGACAAGACCATATAAATTAATGAAACAACTTTACAGAAACTATTTGTAAAAGTGATTTTATAAATAAGAATAGTGTTTATAAATATTATGTCCTTTAGACTGTATAGCTTAAGAAGTAGTTGAACAGTAGAAAAAAGGATTATTACAATTTCAAGAAAATAATAGCTTTCCAGTGTTGCAGCAGATTCTCTAGCTTTCCAAACCTCTTTTTACTATAATTTTACCTTATCATTTAGCCCACTGCTGTTATCTCAAAATCCAGGAAATTCAAATGGAACCAAGAGTTTATTTTTGTATAGTGTTTCCCAAACCTTTCTGTAATGACAGTAGCACTTGCATCCCACAATTGTTTGGTTCCTGGAGAGAGGAGATAATAAATAAAGCCTTTAGCATTTCTCTAAGCAATAAGTTATTGTTTTACTGTTACTGTTATTATTGTATCACAGTAGTGATGAACATTTAAGTGAAAAATATCGACTGTGTATTTTGGTGGCTATTGGCAGCATTCCAGAACCATCTGTAGTTCCTTACTCTTCTGAGTCTACTGTAGGCTGCTGGAAGGCTCTGTGGTAGGGACATGTAAATCTACTGAGCTTCAAAGCCATCTGACAAAAGCAGAGGTAATACAAAAGAAAGCATGGCTTGATGTTTACGTAACAGATCTTTTTATTCTCATAATCCTTCATGTAGTCCAATAAATGTTTCAGTGCATATTATAAAATTAATAAACTCAGTTTTAATAGAACATAATCTGTCATACTGCTACTAGATCTTTCCTAAGGAGTGGATTTAGCTGAGAGGTCAGGGTCAAACAATTTCACAAGACTTCATTTAGAAAAGATCCTTTGTAGCTTTTTTGCTTTTCCATGTCTGAGTGAGTTGGTATTGGCTTTGCATTTACTACTCTGCAACAGCATAAAAGTAGTTTGAGGAAGCAACCTCACTGATTATAGGTTTGACTTGCTTAGTTGGATGTTCTCACTTGTGAATATGTTTCTAGAACAAATATGCCTCATCTCAACAAAGAAATGTGAAACTACATGATTACTCTGCATGTATGGAGCAGTTTTGGACGGTCCCTAAGATGGAAAAGGATAACAGGGGAAAATAGGAATGCAAAAATTGTCTGTGAAAAATATTGTTGCATTGTTCCTTCGGATACTGTGCATGCTGCAAAGCACAAGAGAGACTCCGTTTTTCTACCTGAAAATGTCATTATCCAGTCAGTTCCGTTCTAAGACAACATGTCCAAAGAAGGAAAGAGAGTTGAGAAGAAAAGCAAGAAAAAATGGTAATTCAATAATAAAGATGGAGATAGTGCTGAGGAAGAGGGTAAAAGAATCTTTATGTCTTTTTATTATGAGAGGTCATTGTTGGTACTGTGCAGGGCTTTTTATCCTGTATCATTTCCTTCAATACGTAGCTTAACACAGAAATGGGCATACGGACACAATTGGTGCACACTCCGCTTCCCCCAGAAGCTTATAATTTAGATCCTACAAAAGTTTTATACTGGCAACAGGGTAGGAAAGGAGACCCGTCTCAAGGGAAGCTTGAGACCTGTATCTAGAACAATTGAAGAACAAAGTAGACATGCCAAGGCCTTGAGCTTAGCAATTGTTTTCCCAAATGACTGCTGTCTCAGCACATAAAGAATGTAGTGTCAACTGTAATATCAGAAACCGTATCATGAAAACCTCTACCAGACTCCTATGGATATTCATCTGAAAATAGCTGTACTATTTCTGCCGTTATTGCAGCCAGTCTGTAATGACTTTTTGAAGTATTGGAAGTGGACATATAGAGGAAAGGGTACTTATTCAGACTCCTGGAAGATGGAGTGTCTTGAATAGCAGTTGTGAGCATGTTGGAATTCCCAGCAACCTCACTGGTGGCTGCAGTTTGCCAGAGTGCATCCTTTCAAAGAGAGCCATGTCTACATAGAGGTGAGCTCTCAGACCTCCATTAATACCTCAGCACTCAAGGATACTTTTCAGCCATATTGATGTCCAAATCCAATAAATAGCTGCTAATAACTGTGTCTACAAATCCAAAAAAGGAAGAACACATAATTTCTTTTTGTACTTTTCCACTTTTTTTCACCAAGCCTTGATTTTTGAACCCAAACTTCTCATATGCCCTGGAAATTGAACCTTTTGAGAAGTTCACTCATGACTAGTCTTTAACTTGGTTTCATGCAGCTAGCTATGACAGTTATGTTTTTTGGGTCCAAAAGCCTAGCAACTGTTATTAAAGAGTGCAAAGGAATGTGAATATTTTTTTAAAAAAAGAAACAGATTGTAAATATTTATTTTTTTAGGGGACAGTTGTAAAGAACAAGCATCTAAGATTCTGAAAAATTGAGTAGAAATCTGAATTTGGTTTGTCACTTTCAGAGTTGCAATTAGTTATGTAGTTTCAAGTGCAATTTCACTGTAAGGAATTCTTTCTGCCATTTTCACACTGCCTGGACACAAGATTTCTTGTGAAGGCAGGGTATCTTAAAAAGTCTCATTACATTGCTTATTGATTTGAAAAAATAATAAAATCCTGCTGCTAAATCTGTCCCTTCCAGCACTGTTTCACTACATTTTTAAAATGTAAAGTAATGTGTTGATAATGAAAATATGCAAAATACGTTTGATGTTATAAGAAGACAAATACTGTTGATAATCAAATGTGTTACCTATTATGTCAGATAATCATAAAGGTATAAAACTGCAAATGGCATAGAAAAATTTGTTTGCTTAGTTCAGAAAAGTAAGAAGCATCACATACTTATGTTAGAACGTTTGGGTTTGTTTTGTGGTTGGTTGTGCCACCAAAGAAGAAGGAGCACTATCGAAGATGAGCATAAAAATATGATTTAAAAAGATTACTTCAATTTGCTTATCAGAAGATAAATTCTGGAATTTCTGATTGTGTATTTGAAAGGGAAGAAAGAAGGAAGAGAGAAGCAAAAGAGAGCGAAGTGCAAATGCTGAGGTGTTTCAGGAGGGTGTTGGTGAAAAACTTTTGAAAGTAAAAAACATAAAATACATTTGCCTGAAAAATATTCTGGTATGTGATTTCCTCCATCATATCAACATTCAAATCTGCATTTGGGACTATGACTTCAATGAACTTGACTACATGGTGGACATTGGAGTATATGGCTTCTGAGGACCTGTTTCTTTCAAGGCTCCTCAACTTGAAATTGAATCATAGAATCATAGAACCATAGAATATTTTGGGTTGGAAAGGACCTTAAAGATCATCTAATCCAACCCTGCTGCCATGGGCAGGGACACTTTCCACTAGACCAGGTTGCTCAAAGCCCCATCCAATGCTCCGTCCAACCTGGCCTTGAACTCTTCCGGGGAGGAGGCATCCACGATTTCTCTAGGCAGCCTGTTCCAGTGCATCACCATCCTCACAGTAAAGAATTTCTTCTTAATATCTGATCTAAATCTACCCTCTTTCAGTTTAAAACTATTACCCCTTGTCCTTTCACTACACTCCCTCATAAGGAGTCCCTCCCCATCTTTCCTGTAGGCCCCCTTTATGTACTGGAAGGCTGCTATAAGGTCTCCCTAGAGCCTTCTCTTCCCCAGGCTAAACAACCCCAGCTCTCTCAGCCTGGCCTTGCACAGGAGGCGCTCCAGCCCTCGGATCATTTTTGTGGCCCTCCTCTGGACTTGCTCCAACAGGTCCATGTCTGTCTTATGCTGGGGGCCCCGGAGCTGGATGCAATACTTCAAATGGGGTCTCACGAGAGCAGAGTAGAGGGGGAGAATTACCTCCCTGGTCATGCTTCTAAATAATCTTCTTTCATTCTCTTTCCAAAGCAGAAGGTAAAGTTTCATTGAGGCAAAGTCATAGATTTTACCCTCCACTAGTAGCCTGGGTGTATGTGTCCAGGTTTCATATAGCTTCTAGCAGGTGCATGTGTGTGGCAAAGCTGAGTATAACCAGTTGATAAGACCAGCTGCAGAGCAATGCAGAAAAAATGGTGGTTAAGATTTATGGTCTGTGAAAATGTGGTAGTGAGAGACATGCTGAAGAGGTCACTGGGGAATAAGGTGGAAATGCTCCTTCCATCTCTTACCCTGCAGAGGACTACAATGAAAACTCCTGCTGTCTTAGTGTGATTTCATATCGACTCTCAAAGTGTGTTAAATATGTATATCTCATCTGAGAAAATTACAACAGAAAGAACTATTTTGTTTTAAAAAAATCCCCTGAGTTCTTTTTAGAATTCAATCCCTCATCTAGGTTAGCATTGTACTTGCCTTCCTATTCCCATGCTGCTGTTCTTAATAGAAGATGTTAGAGCTAAAATAGCTTTTTAGTCTCTATTTGTTCCATTCTAATTTATCTTCTTTGCATCTTTTGTTGCTTTTGTGAAAAAGTGTCTGAATTTGACCCAGTTATTGGCTGTTGACAAGTAGTGGTTCGCTCATGCTCTGGAGAGAACTCCTAGGATTTGGCATTGAAATTCTCCAAATATTTCACCTGAACTCAGCATACTCTCTCCCCAGATAGCAGTGACTAAACAAGATTTCCTCTGTAATTATTTCTCCTAGGAACAGTGAGTAGAGAGTGTATTGCCACTATGCCCTCAATTTTCTACTGCATTTGTTCAGGCAGTGAGAAAGAGGGCTCATCTGACTTGAATACTGAGGAAATGACACTTGGACTGTACGAGGTTCAGAAATAATAATTAGGATAAGACTGCTGGGAGCTAAGGAACTTGGAACAGTGGTGGAGGAAGCACCATAGTGAAGAGCTGAAAGGAAATTATATTAGATGAAGAGCTCAATTAGAGACATTGAGGGCTTGTATACCAGAGGAATTGAATTAAATTGAATGAGCAAATCAGAGAAGAGAAATTGAGCCTCACTGACTAGAATGGCTGAGTGTAAGAGAAGGTGAGAACAGACCATTTTTTTCCCTGCACATGCTAGAGTACTCAACAACACTAAAGGTGAATTTTGATACACAGGTAACTGACATGCAAGTGTATGGTAAATTGCAAGCACTTGCATGTTCTGTGGGCCATATTCATATCAGAGAGGATCTGACATTTCTCATGATACTGTTACTTTAAATTAGCTGTATTAGCAAAGCTTAAGGTGATGTAGCCTCTCAGTAGTGTGAATGTACAAGGGAGTTTTTGATGACCTTGTAAGTTCTGAATTCTGGACAAGAAACTTGGCAGTGCTTGGTATAAAGGGATGGTGTCTCTTTAGGGAAGGTGGCGGCATCAGTGACATTTCTTATCACTTTTCTTATCTTTTTCACACTGATCTTTTTTACACATTTTTGGTCTTTTAATCCTGATTCAGAGCACTGCCAACTACTTACTTTTCTTGTAACACTGAGTTTCCAACTATGTTTATATTCTGGAATATTTTTTCCAACCACTGGAATAATTTTCAACATTGATGTGATCTCTTTAAAAAATGGTTTTGTCAAAACAGCCTTTTTAATTTCATTGGTAAGCTTCCTGCTAGGCAGGTGGTTTTATTTTGGTCTGGTGCCTATTTATTGTTGGATCTTGCAAAGCAAGAAGGAATAGGTATGATTTTTGCAGTTTGATGCGCTTGCACATTCTGACCTTTTAATCTTCCTTTTCCTTAAAACCAGGAAAAAGTTGTGTTAAAGCAAATTGGCAAGTGTGCGGCTTTCCATCACTCTTTTGTACCTTGTATAATTTCCTAAACAGACTACACTTGAAGCAGTTCTGTGGAGGTCTTGCTGGGGAGTGAAAATGTCAGTTCATCAGTTGTGACACAGTCCCCAGTTTACACTGCAAATGAGCACTGAAATTTTCACAGCTTACTCTGTTAATGCTAGTGTGCTAATAGAACTGGATTTTGTTTTCTTTATTCAGAATTCTAATCACCACTTGATCAGCATAGGGTTTCTGAGCTTTCCAATCATGTCCATTTTAATTTCCAGGTTACAAAAGCTTGTTGTTATCAATAAAGGAAAGGCTGCCAGGAGGAATTGCTGAATATGGTTACACTGTGTGCAGAATGCTAGAATGAATGAAATTATTTCCTGCTTCCCTTTTTGTTTGTTTTCTTAATTGCATCAGGAGTGGTGCAACCAATCATGAGAACTTGAAATCCTATAAGCAAACAGAGGCACAGGATTTTGGAATACACAGGAAAAAAGTGAATACTTTGTGCTTCATTTCTAGTAAAAAAGAAGTAACAAAATAGAAGTCACTTGGTGTGTAGGGTTTAGAAGTCAAAATAAAAGCACCTATATGTAGTGTACATCTCCCATCAGGGTGATCTGGTGGTAAGTTCCCATTTGACCATTTTAAGCTGTTTACAATCGTTACCTGCTTTATTTACAGCTGTTTGCACTTACTGTTTAGTTGAGCTGCTAAACAGGAGCAGCCTTTAAGACAGGGAATGGCAGACATAATCAATGGCAGATTTTGTTTTCCTTCCTTTTTTCTTTTTTCTTTTTTTTTTTTGAGGCTAACAATAAAAGAGTAGTGTGTTGGGCTGTAACCTCCTTTGAAAGTGAACCTGACCATATCAGCTAGAGCTGCTGCCTACTGATCACTTTAGAAATTAAAGCATGTTTTAGATGCCTTTAGAACAAGTTACAGGTTTTGAAGACTTGAAGAACTTCTGTTGAGCAGCTTGGAAAATCTGGCTAAATAATGTGTTACTTTATACCAGGTGAGACCCTGCTTAATGTAAGTCTCACTTGGTTTGCTTATACCATTGACCTGAATGTAGAGTGAGGTGGTTTTTCTTCCTGGCAACTAAGATCTGAAGAAGACTGCTTGTGTTGTGTGAAGGTTTTTCTTGATGTACACATCAACTGTACATCTGCTCACAAGTCCCAGGAGTG
>NW_010209075.1:13237-33865 GCF_000695765.1 Mesitornis unicolor
CTGGTTGAAGCAGGGCAGGGGCTAGTGCTCGTGGGGAATAGCTGAGCCTCACGATATTCCAGTGGTGTACTGAATTGGAGATCTAGGATGTGCTGAAGAAAAAGGCTTACTTGGCAAAAACAGATTATTTGCCCCCTGTTCACTCAAATGTTTCTGTGTAAACTGGGCTGTACCAACCCTGACAGCTGGGATTAAAAACCTGATGAGTTCTTTTTCAATGATATTTGAAGAGAACTATTTCTGCCCCCCAAAGAATATAGAAAGGAAGTTATAGTAATAGCCTAGAAAGGGTTAAAGATTTCTTGAAGTGAACTGCCAGTAGTATAAAATCTGATGTGTTGTGCCACCAGCATTATGGAATAAAACAGCATTAAAGTATAACTACAGCACATGAGATTATCCATCAATATTTTATAAAAGTGTATCTTTTTTATACACTGAGAGTTCTCTGTATTTTATAGTTTTTTCATTATTGTCAGTCCATTAAAAAAGCTGAAAACCCAAAAGGGAAGCTGGGTAGGAATATAGGCAAAGAGGAAATTAACTAAATCCATTAACTTTTTTCAGCCAGTTTCTTGCTGTATTGAATCCTCTGGTGCTTTGGAAAATCTCACCCTCTGGTGTCATGCTTTTTGCAAGAGCTGCATCAGTCAGTATGACTGCAAGCAAAGTTCTAGCTCACATCTCAGTGTGGGTTACAAATCCATATTTTTCATGAGTACAAGTTTATTTCTATAGTAACATGCATGTAATCTGTGTACACACTACTTAAGATAAAGAAGATAAAAAGTGATAAAAACTGATTTGAACTGCTAATTCAAGCGTAATTGTTGAGTACAAAAATTACATTCTGATTACTTCAGTTTTTTATTTGAGAGGAGCAGATGTTTACAAAAGACACCTGTTACCTGCAATTTAATAGTAAGATAGGTGATAAAAAGGACTCATGGGATGCAAATTTCAGGTGACAGTGCAGAAAAGCCGTGTATTTGCATTATCTACCCTTTCCTAGTCATGCAGAGTTTCACCAATGAATACTTAGATGCTTTTTCGGGTATGAAAAAAAGGGGTGTAAAGTGTAAGTAGGACACTAGTCTGCTACATACTAGTGGAAAGCAGATAAACATGTGGGGTAGTACAACTATTAGCCTGTAAAACATAGGATGAATTACTCTCTTTCTCAAGTTGTTATATTGAATACTGATGGTTAAAATCTTAGTCTGGGCTTGTACAGTAGGATCAGAGAGATTAGCATATTCTTTTGTTCTAGCTAATTTATTTTCTGAAAGTCATCCTATTCTAGCTGAGGCAGTCTCAGATTATTTTTTTTTAAGGGAAGCAGTTACAAATACTCTTTGATGTTAATAAGAGATTGGCATCAAAGGTTTTAGCCTTTTGGTTCTGTGTGAACAAATCTGCAGATAGTTTTACTGTTGTGGCTTCACTAGAAATGTAATTTTCTTCCTTTACTGCACCTGCATGGGATTCTGATGTGTTTTGCTGGACCAGTAACCAGAGCCTAGAGAAAGCCAAGTATAATTAAAGACATTACTTCATTTGGACATCTTTGCTGTGGATGTTTCGTAACAATGATGCAAACTGTGTAAACTGAAGCCTCATCTGTTGAACAGGGATTTGATGGTAATTATGGTCCCTGTTACAGTCTCCCTTACCTGCAGAGATCCTTACTCAAAACCAGTTGTCCATCTGAAATCAGTAATTGAGTATGCTCAGATACTGTGGCTATGGGAGTATTAATTTAATATTTAGATGAATAGGTGGGAAGTATCAAGCAGTCTGAGTAGAAAAAATAATTCCAGTCTTGAGAATTTAAATCCTTTACAAAATCCATATAGGCTAAGGTGTATTTTTAATGCTTTGAATGTATCTACATTTTTCCATTCCACAGAACTTATTATTCTTTTCTGTAAAATGTATGCTTAAGTTCTAGTATCCAGTGTTGAAACTGTACCTGGTTAAGGATGACGTGTTTTGAAAATGTTGGTTGTGTTTCTTACCTGCCAGAATGTCACGAGGGTGCCTGAATTTGTAACCGAATCAAAGAACTGGGTACATTGCTTTCAGATCCTTCGTTGTTTCTGATAGTCAGACTCCAACTGTAACTTCTGAATAATTGCTTCCTTGCTGTCACCACCTTTTGCTGTATAGATTTTTCACCTTGCTTCCTTTCTCCAGGCATATAATCTGAATTAAACACTTCTCAAGAATTGATTTATGACACTTGCTACTTGTGGGGCTGACAAACTCTTTTTCTGTCACTGAGATTAGTTGTACAACTTATTTTAGTTCAGGAAAGCTTTTTTTTCATTTTGGTGAAGAGAAATACTTGAAAAATCAGGTCACTTTTATTATAAATTAGCATTTTGTTAACCTGTGAAAGCTTTCACCATCTGAAGAGACTGCAAGGAAGCTCCCTCCCCTTGTCTACAGTTGCTGTTTCTTCTTGTCCAAATTCAGGATATTTTAGTTGTCTTATTTAGCTCTTCAACCCCCAGGACTAGCCATAGTGAGGCTTATTTGTTCACCTGTAACTTTTGCAAACTTTAATTCTAAATTATGCAATTGGATTATATATTAGTAATGACTTGCTCAGTTTACCTGCATTCTTTGGGTACTGAGACACAAAACAGTTATCAGGGAAAATATGGATGGAAGGGTGACCTTGGCTCACAGGGTGACCTTGGATCACAAGTCTTTGAGACCTTTTGCTGTGTGATGCATCACAGCAAACAAATGATTGTGGAAGCAGCATGGTGCTCGCCATCCACTGTTCTGATCTCTTTACTGTTGAGTTGTTTTGTCTGTTTTGTTTATTTAGATCACAAACCCTTTGAAGCAAGTATTTTGGGTCATAGAGATAACAACATGATCAAGTATCCCAAGTGTCTATATTGCTCAGTTTAACTGATGACATATTAAAGAGTTATTTTACAATATACAGTTAAAATTGTTTATTTTTATTTTCTAGTTCTGCAGTCAAGAAAAAATCCTGTATAAAAATTTTCTCAGATGAGGGCTCTATATTACTTGTACTTTCTGTAATCTGTTTTTATGTGATATTTGAATACTATTTAAAAAAAAACCCACAGCAGGCTAACTTTAACACTGAAACTTTTTCAGTGTAGTGGTGAATCTTTTCATTTTACTCTATAGTCTTTTAGTTAAGTAAGATATTTAAGTTAAGTAAAAGAAGGCTATAAGAGCCTCTAACTTTGGCTTTTAAGTAGGTAACATTCTATATAGCAAATAACTTTGCTAATTTTCATAGGTTAAAGTGCTCTTTGATTATATATTGTTGAACCCACTCTGAAGTCATGTTGGCAGTCTGAACATAGTCTTAGATTTGGACATAAATGTGCTGAAACACATCTGATGTCACCAGATGGTTTAGAAATCAGCCAGCATTGTTGCTGGGTTGAACCTTTTCTCCTCTTCCAACTAATCTGTAGATAGCAGTTCATGCTTTTTTGTACCACAGGTTGATAAACTTCACTCTGATCAGAAAAGCACAGGTTATTTGCAAAAAAACCCTAGCATTCAGGCTTGATAAACAACTGTGATTGCTGGTTGGAGAAATGAGTACAAGAAAATATAGTTGCTAGAATTTGGGAAGTGCTAGGGCAGTGAGAATCATGGCAGTGCTCCTGGTGAAAGTAAAGACACCTCTCTCTGGCTTTGCTCTATTCTTCCCCTGATAGAAGAAAGGATGGTGGATGTGAAAGGAGATATATTAGGGGCTGTAAGCCTTCCTCTACATTTTGAACAGTGTAATTGGAAAACGTAATTCAACAGCCTGAGAAAGGAGAACTTCTCTGACCATATGTCTCATTATGGGATTTATAGAGCTTAAGCTGAGTCCTGAAGTGGTATTTTCTTAAGCTACATAAAAATGTAGGTTTACGTCATGGTTGGACTTGATCTTAATGGTCTTTTTCAACCAAATGATTCTGTGGTTCTATGTTTTGCCTGAAATACCTTATTTTGCTGTCAGATGGTTTGTAGATTGTGTGAAGAGACATCTATAAATTTGTAATTACTTATGACAGATTCTTATTAATATATTTTTCATCCTAGTAAACAGCTTGTAAATCTACTTGCTTTGTATGCTCTTGTCTGAACTTTTGACTGCTAATTAGTCATTGCTGTTAAATTTTTCAGAATTTTCATGTCTACAGGCAAATATGAAATACTGGATTGATTGTTCTACTAAACTGATAGTCCCTCTTGTCCACTATAGGTCAGTGAAGACTTGGAAAAGTCATTATACTGTACTCTTTGCTCTGTGTTTTACTCTTGCAATCTTCAAACTATGCTTTTCTTATGATTGGGTAAAAGGAGTGGTAGCTGGTGTGGTTCTTCAGCAATAGTTGGAGAAGAAATGAGTCAGTGCCACCAGAAACACACATATGTTATAACTGAGCAATTGCCACTAGTAGAATATTAATCTCAAAATAGTGCTAGATAAGAGTGAAGATACTGAAATGCAATAAAAGATTTCATTGCTAGATGTCTTGTTAAATATATAGATTCATAGGTGCCTCTGAAGCTGCAGTATTGCCTATAGAGGGGTTTTGGTAGGTTTGGCATAAAAAGGAAAAAATGTATCAAGCTGTCTGAGACTTTATGTATTAGATTTTGGTTTTGATATGAAGGAACATGAGTGTGTTGTAGGGACTGAGGATCATGCTCCATTTTAAAATATGAAGTTGCAGGAACTGCAGATGGCAGACACTGCTCTTGGAGCTTGATGTATTAGAGGTCATAACAGAAATAATAATTTGATATCTCAAGTTCAGCTTTTTTTTCCCCCACTTAAATAGTGATGAATAGAGAATGCAGGAGGATAGTTCCTTCAAGCACGATTGGAGAGGTGTGTTATGTTATGCTGCGATCTGCCATCCTTTGAAGTAATCATCCCTGGTAATTGTCCCCAGTGGTAGTGAGCTTGATGAGCTTACATGATAATGTAGGCAAATATTTGATCCTGTATGCTAGAGAGATTTACAGAGCTAAAAAACACCCTTGGTGATCAATAACAATAGGGAACAAGAGAGATAGACAGGCAAGATTGGGAATTTTAAAAATAAATTTTAATTAAGTTTTATTTTTAAAATTAATTCTCAGATGAGTCTAGCAAAGGCAGTTCATAAACCTGGGAATGGTTGTATGAAGGAGTAGATTGTAGTAGGATATGAATGCTATTTCTTGGTGATCTATTAAGATTTTGGAAGAATGTTTTGTAGGGTTTTCTTTTTATGAGCAAGTCTTACTACATATTGATAAAACCACAGCATTTTATGATGGAGAAAAATGACTATAACATGACTAGAATTCAATAATGGGCTATTGCTTCTTTGTAAGAAGAGGTATGATTTTTAAGGAGAGGCACTATCTTTTACTAGAGTCACTCAAAACAGCTGGAAGAACATATAAGCTTTTTGGGCATAGCTGAGGAAGGCCTCATTTACCCAAAATACTGTTGTTTTTCTAATTGTATCAGATACTCGATGTGAAGACATCTTGCTTTTCTATCATTTTATCCCACTTATGTTCTTCTAGCATCCTGGTTACAAAATAACTATTATTAGGTCAGGCTATGATATGTTTGAACTATCCTGCAGATATTGAAAGACTCAAGTCTCCACTTGTAGCAAAACATTTAAAAGTCTTTATTGTTCTCCCTTAATATTAAAAATGAGATTTTTGTAATGATATGCTGCTGGTACATCATACAAATATCAAGTACAGCACTGGCAGTGGAAGTGTAAAGACCCATCTGTGCTCCTAATTTTTTTTCCCCCACACTGTGTTTTATGTTTGATATTTAGAGCACCTCAACCTTAGTCGTTGTCTAGTATTTTTCCGTGTGTGGTAACTTATAGATACTAATTAGAAACAATAATTCTTTCCATTGTATTCTGAAAAATAAGAGATCAGATTTAGAATAAATTAGAGATATGATTTATAAAAGGTGATGAAACAGTCAAAATTATTTGTCAAGCAAGAAAATAATTTGTAATATGCTGGCTTCCACATTAGAGACACCCCTTCTCCAGGTTCTGACTGGCTGAACAAGTCCTGTCCTGTGCTCTGCAGCCATGATAGGGCAACAGAAGGGGGAATCCAAGAAAGAAACATGAGGACTTTCCCCCAGAGCTAGCAATAAAACAGAGATCAGTGATAGGATGGGATCCATATTCAACTCTCAGTAGCATCAAGAGACTTTGAAAGAAACCAGCCCTTTAGGGGGAAGACCAACAGGGCAGATATCATGCTGGTAGTCTGCTATAGACCACCCAACCAGGATGAAGAGGCAGTTAAAATATTCTATAAGCAGCTGGAAGAACATAGTGACAAAGGATGAGGAAAAGGCAGTGGTACTAATGCCTTCTTTGCTTGAGCCTTTAATACTAGAACAGTTGTTCTCTGGGTACCCAGCACCCTGAGATGAAAGCCAGGGAAGGAGAGCAGAATGAAGCCCCCATAATCCAGGGAGAAATGGTTAATGATCACCTACATCATTTAGACCCACACAAGTTTATGGGGCTAGATGGAGTCCACTCAAGTGTATTGAGAGAACGGGTGGAAGGTGCTTTCTATGACTGTCCCCTCTATGACTGCCCCTTTGAGGTGGTAGCTTTACAATGTGTTGTGTTGTGAACCCTATGTTTGAGAGTTGTGTGAATGCATGTGCATGTATATGTATATATAATGTTATACATCAAAAAATAGCCTGGCAGTGTTAGGTATATGTGATGATGATGTGCCAGCCAGGATGCACACAGTAGTGAGTTGTCTGCCTTTGCTGATGATGCATGCTGGGATGTGTTTCAGAAGGGCAATAAATGCATCATTGCAGCCTGCTCCTGGCTGGCCATGTTCTCCTGCAATTGCAAGGTGGTTCATCTGCTGGATGTAAAGACAGAACTACTTAATTCTCATCCTCATCCAGAAAGTTCAGCATTTTTCAAAAGATGAACTTTTGTGGTCTACTTAAAGCATCTATCTCTAATGATGGCATAGAGGATGAAGTATTAAAAGCTGTTAGAAGATGTGAAAGATTACCAGATGCTTGTTAGATCGGCATGTTGCTAAGTAGTCTCACAGAGACAGGATGTAAACTTCAACTACAGTCCTCTGTGAAAATGCTCCCACAGAGATCTGCTTATTAATTAACACCAAAAAAATTCATAGCTGAAGAAGGTGAAAAAACAGCTGGGATGGTGAACGCTTTATTGATGACGTATCACTGTACACAGAAGAGTGCAAAATAGTTCTGGCTCTGGCGATGCTGTGCCTCTCCCTGGCATATGGCCTTTGGAGAAATTGTAAAGAGGAGACACCTACCGTAAGTGTCAAAGCTGGGATGTTCCTCTGTATTGTCTGGAAGCACAGGTGGCCATTCTTCATCCTGTGCTGGCTGCTTTCTCCAGCACTCTCTCTTTCTCTCCCCTTCATTTCTAACAACCTTTCATCTCAGGTTTATCTACATCCACCTTTCTTGTCTCCTTTCCCATCTGTCCACTCTCTGAGCTCACCTGGAAAAGAACTGCAGAACTAACACCATCTCGCCAGGGAAGGCTGCAAACTTTGAGGAAGGGCCTTTGAGACAGCAAGTGGCATTGTTTGGAGCTGCTTCTTTTTAACACAAAGCATTTTAAAAACTTAGTTTTAGGGCTAGTCAAGTTGTAAGCCCATAGTAATAAATCTATTACATAATATATTGCATATGGCACTATCATTAACTATAGCTAAATACTGAATTTCAAAGAAATTTCAAAGAAATTTTAAATCAGAATATTCCAGAAAGTAAAGCTGATTTGGCAGCATTTGACAGTATTGATGCATACAACTAATAAAAATCTATACATGAGTCAGATGGAATCATATCCAACTATGAACATTTAAAAATAATGCATGTGTGAAAAGTGGTGTAGTTAAAATGCTGGGTCCTGAGCCTACAAGCGCTTGTGCATATGCCTGACTTGAGGAGTGAGAGGAGGTTCTCTGTGGGTCAGGACCTTGGAGAACTCTTGTGGAAAAGGGATGATTTTGGGACTAGGAGAAGACAAGATGTGCCTGTTGTTACAGATAGATTCAGTATTTGCATGTTCAGGAATGTCTAACCCCTGAATTTTCCACTCTTCTGGTTTTGATCTGTGATAGAGACATATGCTTCCGAAGTATTTCCGTATTCATAACATTTTGTGCTTCCTGTGAGACACTCTTTGGTAATATTAGTGCAAATTAATTTAAATGCATTGTAAAAAAATCTCAGACAACCTCAAAATTAAAAGCAAGAAAAAAACCCACCGTCCTTCAATCTAACAAATACTGCCAGGGTCCAATGTAAAGGTAGTTTTACTGTAACTATCTCTAGGCTACTTGACTGTATAGTCTTTAATATTTCTTTAAATCAGTGCCATTCTAGTTTTCTCTCTTTTACATATTAGATTCTGATTGGTACTGCTAAAGTCCACTCTACTAATCCTTATCCTTTCATGTACATGTCAAAATTCTGTTCTCCATAGAAATTGTGCATTTCTCTCAGCTCACTGGCTTTCAGTCTCCTTAAAGCATGTAAGTTCAGCAATCAGATACTGTGTACTTCACCGATGGCTTGGTTGCTGTCCACACTTACTGTATTTTGGACATTTTCCACTAAGTCCCACTCAAAACTGATGACTTGGTGTGCAGATGCTGAGTTTGGACCTTTGTGTTGCTTTTCAGTGCTGTGTATGTTGTCCCAGCTAACAATGCAGAAAGGTTGCAGGTCCAGCCTAGTAAAGTACTTCTGCACTGGGAGGTTTCAAGGATTTTCTCTTGTTCTAACAATGGAGCAGTTTAGTTGCTGGTAGCTATGTTGTAGGACAACCACAGGTGTTCCTATTAACTTGCCTCAGCTTGCTCAGAGCTAACTGGGGTTATAATAGCTTAACTGGAACAGTGAAAGACCTCCATAAGGATGTGCCTTGTTGCATGTAAGAATATGAAAATTTCCTGGTATTTGGCTACAATACCATAGCTCAGCTATGTGCTAGGAAAAACTGTATAACATAACCTGTATACAGTAAACTTCTTTATTCTCTAACTGCACAAATAATGTATTTTTAAAAGTATGAACATATATTTACACACATATTTAAGACCTTAATGCAAATACATTTATGTTGGCATCTCTACAAGCAGTAAATGACTTTACCTTTCCATAGTGACTCTTTATTCCCACCTCCTGACAAGTAAGTGCACGTTGACAACTTTCATGCAGACTTCTCTCTTCAAATTAACTCTAAGAGAGGCTCACCAGCTGTGAGAAGGCAGATCTCTTGTATACTAATTGTGTACCCAACATCTCCTTCTGGGTGTCATTCTGAGTGTTACTTCCCATGCAGCTGATATACCTTGGTAACTGCAGTATGATGCCCATTTCTCTGGGATGCAGATACAAACAATCCCTTCAACCAGTATATGAGCAAATAGTGACTTTAAACCTCTGGGGTCTGCAGTTCCAGTCTGAACTGGGGTGACAGAGGGTTTCGCAGCCAAATGACCATTCCAAGCCTGTGTGACTCAGTAGCTTGTGGTGGGAATGTGGTAACACTTTTGGACCTCTCCTCTTTGCCCTGATACTTCCCCATCTGGTGGGAGGGGGACAGTGGTACTTTGTGCTCTACCATTTTGTTCTTTGTGAAGCTCCTGACTGACAAGTGTTTGAGGAGACTTTCAGTTTGAGTGATAGCAGGAGTGGTCTTGGATGAATATTGTCAGTTCCTTTGAGAATAGCACGGTTTTATGTAACATCTTTAACGTATTTCTCAAGAATTTTTTGAGCCCTAAGCAGGGTTCTAGCTTATGCAGGTCTAATCTCTGGTAG
This sequence comes from Mesitornis unicolor, assembly GCF_000695765.1. Lineage (NCBI taxonomy): Eukaryota > Metazoa > Chordata > Aves > Mesitornithiformes > Mesitornithidae > Mesitornis > Mesitornis unicolor. The sequence continues at coordinate 23,133 of NW_010209075.1, forward strand.
AAAAACAAAATACATGCAGCTTTTTTAAGATATTGTCACAGGAACTTTGCAGAGGATTGGTAATGTGGTCAGAACCTTTGACTGAGCTCTGGATCTTGGTCTCATTTCTGGTCAGAGAGGTTTTAATGAAGCTAAATTCTGTGGGGCTCGAGTTCGTCAACCTTATCTGAAGGGAGTGTTGTGAAAGGAGTGTGGGAGCAAATAAAAGAAAGCTAATTCAGTAACTGTGGGTGAAAGAACATGAATAGCAGAAAGAAAAAATGTTTTACCATGTTTCAAGCCTTCTCAGCAAGGATCTCTTGTCACTTGGCTGAAAGATGCAGTTTTCTCCTTCAAGTTGGAAGACAACAAGCAACACTGTGGTAGCTGAAGCCAGAAATGGTTATGTGGAGAGTAAAATCAGGGAAGGGCAAGTGACCAGGCCTATCCTTTGTGCCTGCTTCAAAATACAGTGGAAAAGAAGGACATGTGGCTTCCCTGAAGAGGAGGAATGGAGTTAGCAGTGTGTCTTGTTTTCTTTTTGTGCATGAACAACATGGAAGAATTCATGAAGGAATTGATGGAGGAATTTTTTGTTCATCAGGGAGCTCTTACAGGAAGAAGTTGCATTATATTTTATATTCTCAATTAATTTTATCACACAGCTGTCCAAAGGCCAGGATATAGATCCAGTTTAGAGCTCTCATTTTTTCATCTTTGCTCTCAAATGAGCTTGAAAGTGGTAGAGGTTAAAATAAGTGAGATAGTAGAAGGGAAACATTGGACCCTTTGAGAATTGTGCAACTTTTCTTGTCCAGCCCTCAAAATTTGATTTGAACTTTCTTCACCCTTGTATTACTTGCCTAGTTTCTCCTAGTCTTCCTCATTGTTGCAGGCAGGAGTGCATCCTAAAATACTGATGCTAAACAAGAAACTAAATGATTTTTTTTTGTTGGCTAAATGCTGCCATGTGCAAAGGCAATATACTGACTGGAGAAAACTTCTGATTTTGAGGATATTTTAATGTGGAATGCTGTACTTCCTAGCCTAAATTGTTCAATTGAGTTTGTGTGGCAGTTTCTAGATTCTCAGTTCATCAAAAATATGATAACAGGGCTGTAGGAAAGCCTGATTGTGCACTAGATGTTTATTAGAACTCCATAGTGTTTACCAAGAGCTTGAGTACAGCGTTGTATGACACAGCTGAGGCACAAAATGTAGTATTCAGCTGAAGTGAGGGCTGCACTGAAAATCTCTATGCCAGCTTCTGTTAAACACAAAGTGTATTTCTCCACTGCAGACATCAGATTTTTCTTTTTTTCAGTTCTACTGATATATGAAAATGAGCATCTGGAGGCTATTGTTCAGGATAGAAGAGATAGCATCAAGTGGCTTAATCATATACAGTAGATTTGTTTAAAGAAGTGCAAGGAAAGAATTGTGGTATATAGACCCAGTTACTTTCTCTGTAGTCCTGAATACACTTATTCCTAGTTCACAGTATATTCTTTGCTTGGAGAAGAACTGGAGAGGGCGTTACCTATTTTAAGATTGTTAAATGTATAGTTAAAATGATTTTAACTTTCTTTTTTGTCAATACACATCTGAAAATATACTTCATCTCAAACATAGATTATTCTTCTAGAGATATCTGTGGAAAACTGTTATACCATTCTTATACTTGATGTGCCTTTTTAACTGGCAAAAATCTTCTCAAGATGATACAGAAGATGATTCACATGTTTTGTGATCAACATATTATGATCTTCAAGTAATTAAATGTCTCATCAGAACAGATAATCTGAAATTTCATTTCCAAAACTCTGTGTCCAGTACATGCTTTTTTGAGGGTTATATACCCACTTTGAGGATTCAGATTTTTTAAAATTTGATTTATCTTTTTCTCATTGGTTCTTGCATGCAAACTCATTATTTTGTCTATTTTCATTATTGTCTGCATGTATTTCTAACCTCTGTGTGTGGATTCTGAAGGTGAAAGTGTCAAAGCTCAGTCTTGATATCTTTTTGGAAGGGTGTTTCTTCTTTACTTAAATAAGTACACCAGTATGCGTTCATAAAAAGAAATGTTACTGTATTTCTGGAGCCCTATGATTTATTATGAGCTAATGTTTGGAGAAATTTTCTTGACGCGAAGAGCAAGAAGGAAAGGCACATTTGTTGGATCTAATTTATTTTTGTGTATGTGTCTGCTACATGAATACAACTGAAGACATTGAAGGAATAGGAAACTATTATGTAGAATCTTTGTATTTTCCTCTGTGTTTCCTGAGTGTGGCTGTAGTGAGTCTTATGTCTACTTATTTTCATAATGGCCATTCCAATTAGAAACAAGTTTGCATCATTCAACTCTACTTCTGCAAGAAGGCAAGTATATCCATTTTATTTAAGTAGAAAAATGCATTTTGGAACAGTATTTCTTCTAAGAACAAGTTTGATCTGTAGGCATTTCATTAACCATTTATTTATATTCAAAATTTTCTATTCATTTTGACCCTTCTGAACTGTAGAGCTAAGTGTAATTTATATTTACATAGAGTTGCTTAGAAAAAATATTTCTAGTCTGATTTTTCATAGTTTTAATGTGTTTTGATGTATGTAGTACTGCAGTATTTAGCTACCAAGTAACCTAAATTGCCAACAGTTTCATCTGGAAGAACTGTTAATGCCATTCATTCACTTATAATTCTTGCCATATGGGATGTTCCCCTTCTTTTGTCTTTGATGGCAATACACTTTTGTTAAGTTTTGAATACTAAAGTATTACTTTAGATTGATTTCGGGAACTATAGTATGGAAAACCGTTATGTCCCTGAGTTTCACCCTTTTGACTGGAACTAATATAATTTGGACCACAGAACCATATGCAGTTAATTTTGTGGTCTTATTTGGGGAAAAAATACGTAGTCTGTAAGTTCTTTTGACTTCAACTTTAGCACCTGGGATGCAGTAGGGATTTCATTAGTGTCCTAGTTGCCAGTTCAGGGCCTAAAGACGGTTTTTTTTGGTGAGGAAAAATTTAAACTGCCAGATGATAAATATTGTAATGTCTGCACATAATCACTTAAAGAAGGGAATCAAAAGACTTACACTAATGAACCCCTCTGAGTCTTTAGGAATATGTATAGACATAATACAGTAATTTAGCTTTCATCTATTTCTTGTCTGTTTGTATGTAAACATAAGGAATTCATTTGATGGTTCTTTTTCTACTGCATCAGAGCTATGCTGAAAAATCAAAATGGCAACAAACAGTTTGTTTCTCATTTTTGTGTTGATAAATGAAGCTGTGAGATACCAGACTGACACAGGTTGCTCTTACAAGTATTTCCGGTCCTAGAGAAGTAGTCCTGGTTAAAGTAAGATAAAAATCACTAGGTTTCAGTTTGATAGCTTAATTACTTGCTGCAAAATTAATCGTTATAATCAGAGGATTATGATGTTCTCTTGAATGGTGTCCAGTAGAATCAGACAACGGTAGTGTAAACAAATTAATTTAGACTTTGAGTGGGATTTTTTAAAATATTCAATGTTTTCCCAGTTAGGTTCCATTCTGGTTGCTTAGAGGAAAATGAGATACTGTAAGCAAAAGCAGCTGGAGTTACAAAATGTTTTGAGTAGTAATCTCTCTATGTTAATTCCATATAAATTAAATAGAAGACTATGTATTTTGTTTAAAGCTGATATATAGCCTGTATATATTTTAGTATTTCTTTCCTCTGTGAACTGAAATGCAGGATTATAGAAATTTAAGAAGCCTTATTCTCTGTCTCATGGAGTGTTCTGTCCCATTTTCAATTAATTTCCAATGTGCAGTTTAGGTCATTGAGATTTTTTTGAAAGATTCCCCTTATTTTGTAAAAGAAAAATCACAGCCTATGTCTTTAAAAGGTGTGAAGGAATTGGATTGCTTGTGATTTTGTTACTTGTTGAAATTCCTGTCCACTGTAAATCACACTGGCTTCCTTCAAAAGCAAGCTGGGTGCATAAACCCAAAATATTTCAGTGTACTAGAAGTGCAAACTTTGGAATTTATTTTGCACTGCCTGACAATAATATTTTTAATTGCTTTACAGCATGCACAGAGACCTTTTTACATTCAAGTGCTGCTCTACTAGGAACTTCTGGTTAGAATCACGAACTTCTATGAGAAACTTATCTTCATTCTTTTCTGTAGATTCCCATCTCTAGAGTTCTGTCTTTGTCAAAGAATCAAGTGAGATTCTCCAGTGTGGTAGCTCACCAAGTGGCTTGGGTGAAGACATGGAGTTGTTCTGAGGGCTGCTAGGACACTGGTGAGCCACAGAGTGCTGATCTTCCACTGTCTTCTACTGAAGCACTCTCACTGCAGAGAAAAAACCCACACACCTGCATAGTTTTAAGTCACTAAAAATTCAAAACTGTGGAAGCAGAAATTAATTCTTGCGTCTTTGAAGGATTTTAAATATTTTTGTAGTCTTCTAATTGCACTTTCTCTAGTCACTTGGGTAACGACATTATAACAAAAGATTTTTTGATATATAGTGTGAAATTCTGGGAAATTAAAGAGCTGGTGACAGCATGATTTCCAGAATTGATTTCTGCCACATCACGACAGTGTTGAAAAAAATTTGAAAATCTGTTAAGAATTTAATTTGCCAAAGTATATATTTTCTGTAATCTGTGCAGGTGTATATGCTGACAGAATGAGTATGCTTTCAGGTATTTAAATAAATAAATAAATAAATTTAAATACCTGAAAAGAGAAAAATATAAACATTTTTAGAGTTAAGCTTTGCTGATTCAGGAATGTAACACATAAATAGCTAGAAGTCAAAGCCAAAATGTGAAGCCAATTGAAGTTATATGCATGGTGGTTCATTTTTTTTCTGTTTTTAAGATTCCATGTTAGTCTTAATTGTAAGGTAGTTCTAATTGTAAAGATTATGCCAGGAAAAAAAAGAAAAAGAAAAATAATAGGAGAATGATCTCACACTTTCAGATACTTTACCTTATTTTCTTTTTAATTAGAATAATACTATGAATAAAAATCTTCAGAACTTTACCTTTTTGAGACTTGGTGATGTTCTCTCTTTTTTTAACCTTAACTCTTTTGAGGAAATTGTGTTTCTTAATATGCTGGTATATGTTAGGAGTAATGGTGTCAAGAGTAATTTTTATTAGTAACATAATACTCAGCTATTTGATATTATGTGCAAAATAGCACATAATAGCCTGCCTTCCTACCTGTTTTATACTAAGATTAAGCAATTGTGTACTTAAATACATGCAAAGGAGGAGGTGCTCTTACCTGGCAGTCTCCTTGCCTCCCATTCCCTTGGATTCCTCTCTTGTTCCCAGAATTTTTCAGCCTGTCTCTGATTCAGGATAAATCATCTGGATACATGGGCTGTGTACATGTATCTTATAAACATGAATAGGTACAGGACATAGAGGAAAAAGAACTGTTTAGGGAAAATATTTGCTTTTTTGAACATTGACCTGGTGAAAGGTCTCTTCACGTGAAAGAAGATTTATGAAGAAAAGCTTAAAGCCACAAAGAAAATGGTAGCTTAAAACTGTAGCTTACGATTACAGCTAATAGCTCAAGATGCCTGCATTCATTTTGGCCAGTTGTATCAGTTTAACAGGATTAGATTATGGGATTTTTTAGTTCTTGTTTCAAATCTGTAACGTCACTGAAAGCAGGGTGCATTTACAGGCTCCCTGTGCTGGCACAGAACGTATTTCACAAGAGAAACTGGATCTCCTCACCTCTGGGAACAGCAGTGTTCATAGAGGGAAAGGACAAGCGCTGGAGGCTTGACATTATTTTAGCTGTTCACATCTCACTTGTTGCTGTAAGTCTGCCATAGTCTTAATTTGCTAACACTTCTGCTACATTTTATTCTTTGTAGGGAAGACAGAAACATGTACTGGCAGGGTAGTTTTTAGCTCTGCTGGAAAGCATCCTCATTGTGTTGTACTTGGGATGGAGAGGCTAGCAAGAGCTTGCTTTACCCAGCACCAAGAATTGCTTTATTTGTAAAAAAAACAACCTAAAACTGTTTCTTCAATTACTTATAGAGGAAAAAAAAGGAAAGGTATTAAAGGAAAGCCCTCTAATTCTAGAAAAAAAATTATTTCAGATTTCAAAGCCGCAGCATCAGAAAAATGGTTCATAAATTGTTTTTCTCAGTATTCACAGTTCTTGTTTTTGTGGTTCACCCAGATCAATGTATTTTATCTACACACTGATAGTATTGATAACTTTTCAGAATGAGTGTCACTTTGTCACATTTGATACAAGTTTACACTTGGTAAGAATATGTGGGTAGTAAAAGTTTCAAAGTGAACTATTAACTTTTTATTTTAAAGAACACTGTTATTGCTAGCTCTGTTAGCCAGGCATCTTGCTGCCATGGAGCAATCTCACTTAAAGGAGACAAGCAAATGGAATTTTTAGGGTTTTGGAGCTGATTCAGTCTTGCTAGAATGAGAACTAGAAGTAAAATAAATGTGAGTAATAACAACAAAAAAGAAGTAACTGAAAAAGGGACGTAAGTCCTACTACTGATAAAAAGTAGATATTTTTCATTAGGCAAAATGACAGCTGAATGAAATGAAGAACCTGTACTGGGAGGCAGAGGTATCTAAATTGATGTTTAAGCTTTTAATTGACTTTTAATAATTATTACCCAGTTCCTTGAGAAATTGCCTTAGCAACTGAATGTGAAGTATTGAATACTGCAACAGCTTCTGTATCCATACAGAGGCTTTCCTTACAATGCTCCTTCACCTTTCCAGCACAGCACTTTGACTTGAAGGCATCTTATTTTCTCTATGAATATTTATAGCCTCTTCTTTTAAAAGAAGTTTTATTGATTTGATTACTGCTCCCACAGAACACAGATGAAAAGAAACCACTGAAAGGATATCAGCCTCTGTCTTGTCAATTCTTGAATATTACACATTTTATTACTGTCAGTCTAAGTTTTCCTGTTATTATTCATAGTTGAAAAAGAGAAGTATTCATAATTGGTAAACTAGTAATTTTTAATGCAATGTCTTTTTTCAGGCTTGAGCCAGAACATTATAGCATTCAAGATAGTATTTTGACACTTCAGTAACACAGAATTATGGATTGGTGCTAATAATCAGAATTTTATAGATTGGAATCCAGATAATACCAAAGGGAGTGCTGTGCTGAGCAATGATATTAAGTAAACAGCAGTACTTTAAAAACATTGTTCCCAAATCAGACCAAAACTACTAAGAGAATTGGCTTCTAGAAGCTATAGTGACTAGTAAAGAAATTACACCCAACTTCCATAAAGCAGAGATTTTCAGCTTCATAGCAGACTGCAGTTTGGAACAGAGGTACCTTCACCTCTGTTATTGCACAGGGCACTTTCTTCAGCATGATCCATGCAGCAATTTCATCAATTGCATGTACAGAAAAGTATTTAACTTTTAAATTGAAGTATTAAATTGGAGGAGGAGCATTAGCTGCATGCCTATAATGTGATCCACAAGCAACAGCTTGTGAGCAATGTCTATAAGATATAGTTATAGTATATGCATGTGTGAAAAAATCAATGTATATGTGTAACACTGAAAGACTGTGCTTCACTGCAAAAGTAATAATATTCATTTAATCCAAGTATTCAGATTTGCAAATAGTCTTTGCCTTTATTTAGCCTTCAAATTCTCTTTCACTGTGTTCAGGAATATATGTGCATGCATGTATATGTGTGTCCCCTGATAGAAGAGGAATCTATAGATTCTGTAAGTATTCACAACAGATTTCTCTGTGTCCTTGAACAAGCTTGACTGAGGTTTGTTGAGGACTTTAGATGCCAAAACCTAGTTAAGGGTCAATGTAATGTGACTGCATAGTCCTCAGCCACAGATGTGGTGTGAGTTACGCACCTAAATGATTTAGAGAATTTTGGACTTTCCTTCCCTCAGTTACCTGTTTATAAAAAGGGCAATAGACATTTTCTAGCTGCGTCACAATGTTGGGAGGAAAGTGAGATGGAAGACTGAAAATGCCCTCATACTATTACTAACCAAAGCCATAAAAGCCCATATTTATTTGTAATATAATATGTGTATATGACAAGGGCATATGCAAGAATATCAAACTTTTGAGTGGAGGACAGAAGTAAGAAGAGGAGAGGAAAGGGGATCAGTGTGAAAATGCAGATGTGTCTACACAGTGACCATGAGCATGCAAACTTCAGTATTTCTGCAGTGTATGCAGAGATTTCCACATAGTCAGTATGGGTATGTATATTGCTTTCTTGCTCAATGATTATGTCCAGACCATTATTTATGCTATAGGGCTGTCTTATTTATCTTTGTAACAGTGCATATCTTTGCCTTGGCACTGATGGGCAGGCATGTATTTAAATACTAATCTTCTGAACCCAAATGGCACTCTAAAGGTGAGAAAGTATCTTAGCTACTAGAAATTCAGTGAGGTACCTTTCATAAAGATTTCATCAGATAACGCCTTGGGGCCTGGAAAAAGCATCTTTTGATCTCTTAAAATCAATTTGACAATCAGTATCAAAACACACGTATGCCTTTTGAAAAGGGTAATCACTGTAATTGAGCTGCATAGGGAAGGTGGATGTGAACCTACGGCAGTACCGCTGTCGGTTGCACACAGTGTCTGGTGGCTGAAGGCGAGGGCATGGCAGGTGGTTCACCTGCCTCTGGCCTTATGGGATTTGACAGCCAGAAGCTCAGCCTCTCCTTTGAGTCCTATGCTGTCTTCTCAGCATGAAGTTTCTGTAATCAATTTTCATTTAATTAAAGGTGCGCGTGTTCACCAAATCGTTTATCTTTCAGTATTGAACTGTTTCATCAATTTCCCACATATCCAAACCTACAGCGCAGAGTACTTTCTCATATCTTAAAATATATGACATTATTTTGGTGTAATTTTCACTTTGTTTGGTACCTGATGAATGATATCTTGTGTAATCTGAGGTATGTCAAAAACAGTGAGAAAACATGTACCGGTATTTAAATTTACATTTTCTTGTTTGGAAAGAAAATGTTTCAAATCTTCTTTAGACTTTTCAATCCCACTTGAGCTATTTGATATAAATTAATCATAAGTGGTGACACTCTTTTTGAGTCAATTTTGCAAGTAAAATCTGAACCCAGAACTCTCAAAAGCTCCTATAATCTCTCACATGAGAAATACTTAATTGCAGCCAGCTAGTTTTAGTAGGTGCCCTGCTTTGTCTAGGAATTTTCTGTGAAAATACATTCATTTGGAGTCTCTGTTCTTCTAACTTGACTTTGAAATTGTGGATCTAAGAGAGCTTTCTGAAAGACTGAGATGCTGGTTGACTAGAAAGCAAACAGATCCTTTTTTCTACATAAAACAGAAATTAGAAATTTTTTTAAAAAATAGTTGCCAATCTTCCTTTTTTTGAAGGCTTGAATGCAGTGACATTCTCATGTGTCATCTGAATAAAAGTGTCTTGTCAATTGTATGAGAATTTGTAACATTTCAAACTTTTCTGTATTTGCAATGTAACCTATTGTTTGTCATGGGGGGAAAAAACCCAACTGAAAACTGAAACTTCAAACAGTGTTTTATTCAAAAGCAGTAATATATTTGTAGTTATCAAAGTTACTCATTTCTACTTATATAGTAAGTCTATTTCAGATGGAAAAAATTAGATGCTTTCATCCTCAGAAAATTATGTCAAAAAAGGAGACATGAAAATAAAAAATAACTCTTGGAAAGTCTTCTGAGTTTTTTCTTTTCATTTAGCATGCCTTTGCTTACATCTCTGTAGCTGACCAAAGGGACTCAGGTTCTCTTTGAATGTGTTCTGAATCTTGGCGAATGCAAGGGCTTTGAAGCTGAAACCATGGAATATGTTATTTTGTTGAATGGAGCAATTAGTTATAATCTATTTACAATGGCCTTCTATTCTTAATTCATTCAGTGGTTACTGGAAGCTCCTTCTAAAATGCATTTCTTGTCCACAGCTGCTTGTCAGACAACATATTCTAGACGCACAAAGTCCTCAGGGCATCAAAGGCATGCTAAGCATTTAGCAAGACATGAAAGGGATTTGTTGAAACTAAAAGGCAAATAGTGCTCCTGGTTATGAAAGTGAAGGTGGGGGGTGTGTGTGTGTGTGTGTTCATTGGGGAAGGACAGTCTGAAAATGGTACTGATATAATCTTGGGTGAAACTGATCTCATTCTGCAAGTTAAATTTTTTACTCTGTACTGTTCATTGCAGGGAACATTGGTTAAAAACTCTTTGAGGGAAACTTTCTGATAAATTTAGCAAGTTTAAATTGAGTGCTTTGTTCGTTTCCATGTTTGAAAACAAGTGTACTGGTTGTAATGGGGAACCAACTAGTTCTAGGAGCTACTCACTTAATGGAAACAGAGGAAGAGAAACACTGCACAGGACTGGAAGCGTGAGGAGTAACTGAGATACTGAGTCTGCCTGTACAATTACGGTGTGTGCCCTCCCCACCCCTCCCCAGGTAAGCAGCTGTGAAGGAGGGAAGAGGCAGCAGAAAGCATGGTGTGATGTGGCTGATTCCCTGAGGTTTCTCAGGGAGTGAGGCAGTTGAATACAGACTTTATGCCAGTCTCTGGAGCAGAAGTGGAGACTCTGACGCAAGAACACTGTGCCAGGGAGCTGCTGCAGCGGTGTAAGGTGTTCCAGCTGTGAAGAGCTGCATGGTACACAGATTATGCAGTGGCAT
>NW_010209075.1:33896-46918 GCF_000695765.1 Mesitornis unicolor
CTCCTCTTCAAGCGCAGTGCCCATAATGAAGTTTCCCTTGAGTTTTACCTAGCAGCAGGATTATTCTGATTTCCCCTCCCCCTCAAGAAATGAATAATTCTTTTGAGACAAAGCCCTCAGGAATTACGTCGACTATATGAAATATAAATACGTTACCTCTCCCATTGCATAAATGATGGATTAGCTTTTCACTGGAAAAACTGAGAGTAGGATGTAAGGACGACTTGTGTAACTTGTGAAGTAGGCTGTGGTGTACAGCAGCAGACTATTATGAAACATGACACTGTAGGAACTATGATGAATGTGTGATAGAAACCCCTCGGTAGATCAGTTCACTAAAGCACATGTGTAATGCGCACACCATGGTTTCTATTGTGTAGTGAGCATCTGGACAGAGATAAACTACTGCCTACTGGAGTATTATTTTATCCAGTAATATGTGAGATTTTTTTTAAGCGTAATTAATAATATGAGACCTTTTTGTTGTTTATTGAAGAAAAGCAACAATTTGTAAGAGTAGAAGACAAGCGAAGCACCATCCTCTTCTTGAGCACTGCATGACTGATTTAGGGAGGAGAATACATAGAGCTGAACATGAACTTCATGTCACCATGAAATATGCTACAGCAACAGTTGTCTCTGTAATAGCTATGGGATGCACAGAGAATGCCAGTGTGCTTTATGAAGCTACCCGAGCAAAGCTGTCTGCTTGGCATGTGCTTCACTGGGCTGGTATTTTGTCACCATTACAAGAAGAGGAAGTGAATACAGTTCTTAAACCAAAAAAGGGAGAATGATTTCCAAATCCTGTAGTATGAGTTCTTAAACCAAAAAAGGGAGAATGATTTCCAAATCTTGTAGTATGAGTTTTATATATCTGGTGTGTCCAGACCCCTGATTCTGAATTGCATTAATACCCCACCGCCCCACCACAAGGAATTACACCCTGGCAACTATTCAAGCTCCCATTGATGCATAAACAGGCACACTCATGAAAATGGTAGCTTGGATCCATTTGTTTCTTTTTGGTTGGTGATGAGCTAATTTTATTTTAAAACTCCAGGGTCTTTTGTGTTTGGTGCATGAAGGGACAGAGTGAACTCAGTGGAGCTGAAATTTCTTGAATTATAATAATCAGTAGTTTCAGCTATGGGTTACAGAAGGATACTAGGTTGGACTAAAGGTGCTGTGACTTTATTCCACTTCCCTAAGTCAGGCTTTTTTTATTATACTAGTGCAGGGAAAGCTTGCGAAGTTAGAGGACACCATGACCTGTAATTGATGATGTTTCCTGTAATTTTGTCCTTTATGTTTAGTTTGACAGGGTTTATTAGTCATGATTTGGGGAAAATGTGAACTTAATAGGTTTTTTTTTTAATCTAGGTGAACTCTATCAACATTGCATTCATTGTTTGCACAGTTGCCATTTGGTAACAGACACTAGGGCAAAATATCTATGAGTAAAATAGATTCCCAATGTGATTTTCTTTAATGAAGTTGGGTGAGGGGTAGTTTTGTCTCCTGTGTACTGAAAGAAAACAGAAGTTTTGGCACAGCTTTCGTGTAGCTTACTCATGTGAGAGCGGAACAAAAAGTTAATATTTTTCATATAGAAAATCTAGATATATGTTAAAACAACATGCTCAAAACAGTTCAATAAAAATTATGATAAATAGATAAGCTATTATTTAAATATGTTTTTCATTGTGGAAGCTTACAGTCATTGTGCATAAATACTAAGCCATTTTAGAAAGAAAACTAACATTGCAAGTTCTCAATAGACAAATTTTATCAGCTCTATGGGCTTTTTTTAATGAAAATTTTATTTTCATAGAGTGATTTTTGTGTATATGAAAAGTATTCTTTTTACCCAGATAAAATAAGACTCTCTCCTTCAAAGTTGTGCTGTTTCCCTTGAAGTTTCAGTACTTTGTGCTGAAAAGTGAAACAATGTCAAAAATGCTGGAGTGTTACTACAACTGCCCCACTACTCTCCCAAAAACACTGAGTGAACCTTTAGAAGAGAAAAACTTTTGAATTAAAACTGAAGGCTGATGCTCATGAAACTTGTCTGTAGGGTTCTGCCTCAGTGACCTTGGGCAAATCATTAAAATACCAGTCCTAGGAGATGCACCTGAGGGTATTTTGCAGGTGCTGGGGCCTGTGCTCTTTGTATTCCAGTTTCTCCACTGTGGACCAGCAGGTATCACAGGCACATCATTGTGCTTTTACACACAAGCCAGTGAAGACGAAATGATTTTCACTTTCAAATGGACAGAGCTGTGCACTGTAAACAGTTTCTCTGAGCTTTGTTTGCAGCACTGAAAGAGCCAAAGCCTTTAATAAGGAAGACACTAAGCAATCCCATTTATTCCAGAAGTCCCTGTTTTGCTTATCCAAGTGGCTTTTCTCAGGCTGCTTCTGTTTGAAATACATCACTTCTGAAGGAAAATTGTATCTTTTTTACAAGTACTGCAGCCTGCCAATTACATATCCAGTAGCAGATGTTTCCAGGTAGCAGAGGCTAAGGCGTATCTTAACCAATTGGTATTAACTACATGTAGTAGCTGACAAAGGCTGTAATTTATTTAAATAATATTTTTAAAAAAAATTCTAATGGTAGAGTTTCCTTATCTACAGTATATATGCAATATAAAAAAAAGGTGAATTGTGCAACAGTTTAATTTCAGCTCAAAGAAGATTATATGACCTATACCTTCATTTGATTTTTCACAATGTTTTCTGTGTCATATGGTTAACTAAGGACTTGTTTGCAAACTGTTCTTTTAAAATGTGTAATGTAATATATGTAACTTCTTAAACATCTCAAGTTGTTTGTAATTTAGGCTTTGGAAACATCTCCCCACGCACACAAGGTGGAAAGATATTCTGTATCATCTATGCCTTACTGGGAATTCCTCTGTTTGGTTTTCTGTTGGCTGGTGTTGGAGATCAACTAGGGACAATCTTTGGAAAGGGAATTGCCAAAGTAGAAGATACCTTTGTTGTGAGTATGCTGACTGCCTCATTTGTTCTTCATGCTGCTCTTTGTTCTGAAGTTAACAAGTGAAATGGAAAGCCTGAAAAACAGGGTATAGCTCATCATTGTAATAAGATGTCTAGCAAAAGGTAGGAAGAACTCTGCAAAGTCTGAACACGTTACTGAATGTTGTTAATTGAGAATTGGATGAAGCCCAATGCTTTCTATAATAATTACAGTTGGGAAGAGGAACAAGAACCAAAACACTTTATATTTTGCTTTGCCCTTATACTCCTAAGCATGCTGTGATGTTTACCTTTAAAGGTTGTCATATTGATTGGGGTAGGAAATCGCTGACTCAGAGAGATGGAAGAGTGGAGCTGTAGGGGTAACATGTGGAAATTATTGCTGTTGCTTTGAGCTGATTCACAGAAGACCTTTGGTGTCTGAGCCTAAAATCAAAAATCTTCAAATCTTTACTCAGAAGCTGTCATACCAGAGGAAATGCTGACCGTCTGTCGGCATCTATATTTCCAGATTTACAAGTCTGTGGGTGACTAAAGCTTTGAGCATTCACAGAAGCAGGACAACCTAAACGGTACAGAGCCTGTTCGTACTTCCCTGACATTGGACTCCTCTTTGATCTCCTCACTAGGCTGCAGAATATTGTACTATATAAAGTATTTTCAGCCTCTTCTGATGAGCTGCTTAGCACAGCCTAAAGCATGCCCTTCATTTTCTTTGGCTACCAATCTTTAATTAATTGTGCAAAGTGACACAGCTTCAGTAGAGGAAGAAATCTGCCAAACAGACTAGAAGCTTGTGCAGATACTTTATCAAAAGCTCAGCTGTAGCCCTCAGCCATAGCCAGTCCTTAACAACCAAATGCTTTGAATTCTAGCAGAGAAACCTTATTTACTTAATTTAGTCTCTGTTTCACACACAGAAAAGTTTATTAAGGCTGTATTTTAATAAAGCGGTTATTAAAAATGTATTTACTGATATTCTTGAGGCATAGAATAAATGTCATCATTAAACTTAATTTTATTAACTATTTAGGTGTCTTACCTTTAATCAAATGCTGTAGGTTTAACTATTTCCTAGCCTTCAAAATATGAATGAAATACTATTTTTCTTATGATATATAGAGTATGTCATATCCAGTGAATGCTTAGTAAGCAGCCTGACTTTTTAGCTGTTTGCATCAGCATTGCAAGTATTAGAAGGATTGCTTTACTGCAACAAGCCCTGTCTTGCATGCAGTGTACTTTTTCAGTATAGAAAGGGTCTGCCATGGCTTTATTTTTGAAGCAAAGCAAACTGGGGCTGTGCTGAGTAGTCATGCAATAGGTAAATAAAAGCTTGAAAGCTTTTTAAGAAAAGGCAGATATTTTTCACTTTGAAGCCTCAATTCAAGTCCAGACATGTTACTGGTGAATAACACCCATTTCCACTGAGATTTGCCTAAAAAAGGCAACAGCATTCCGTAAGAACATTTTGTTCTTATCCTTTCAATTTTTTAAATCATGGAATTTCATTTTTTGCTTAAAAGTACAAAAGATTTGAGACCAATTTGTGTCTTTCTTAGCCTGCTGCTAATAGGGATAATGGTTTTCCTTTTTTTTTGTAGTGGATGCATCCCTAAAACAAGAATGCCCCAACCTAAAATCAGCATCTTGTCCCCTTTTGGCAATGTCTGAATGAAAACACTAATCTATATGTTGCAGTCTGGAACACTCCCTTGTTCTGTTTTTAGTTCTTCAAAAGAAGAACTGGAAGACACTGATGGGTCAGAGCAGGGAATTTCATATTACTATAACACGAATTAGTACTGTGATTTGGGTTACAAAAGTTAGACCTTGTACCTGCTGACTGTAAAACATAGTTTCCATTGGCACTAAAGTTAAATACAAGAAAACATGTATTGTGAACAGTGTGATGTAATATTTTGTCTCCTTTTGTGAAAGTTTCTGGTTTTGTGCAATCTCTTGCTTTAAGTTGAACCAACATACTTTGAATGGAAAACAGTATTGAGAAGAAAAACGTCAAATTCACAGGGCAAGTCAACCAGGACTTCACAGTGGCCTGTTCTAGCTTTGGTACAGTTAAAAAAAAATTGTTAGTAGCTTACACAACAGATAAAGGACTTGGTTTATTAAATCTACAGATTATCTCAAGCTGGGAAGAGAACGAAAAGTTGGAGGACAGAATTAGAATTCAAAATGCTCTCAAATTTTGAAAAGCAGCCTGAATATATAGGATTCAATTCAAGAAGGACAAATTCTAAGTACTATATGAAAGAATAGTAAAATATACAATTACATGTCAGGAAACAGTTGTCTAGATGTGATTTTGTAGAAGAGTTTTAAGCACTCCAGGGCCTCATAAGCTAACATGAGTTCATGCCATACTGCTGTAAAAAAGCATATGTTATAGTTAGAAGTATAAATAGGAGTGTAAATAAATAATCAAAGTATAAGAAATGATCCTTCCACTCTATTTTGTGATTTTCTTAGTATCTAGTATTGACTGCACCACCTAAAGGAATGTGCATTAGCTTGCTTACCCTTGGTTCCAGCAACAAAATATGACAGGTGAAGAAAGACTAAAAGAAATGCATTTATTTGGTCTAAAGAGTATATGACTGGAATGCCTGTAAACGTTTGTGGAAAAAACAAAGTATGTTTTTGTAATGTCTTTGTTTGCCTTGGGTAAGACCATAAATAGTAGACTTGAACTGAGGAGGGTTAAGCATCAGGAAAACTTTCTGATTATAAGAACAGTTCAGCGTGAGTACATATTGCCTGGGCAATAATGTGTCTGCAGTGACTTAGCTGGGGTTGTTTCTCTTTTGGGGCAGGTTTGGGAGAGGTGATCTCTTCATGTCCCTTCCAGGTCCATTTTCTGTGGTTCTGTTTAGCCAGTTACTTGTTTAGAGAGAACTCTGTGGTTAAAATTCACCATTTTTATTCACTTATTTGTGCATGGAAAAAAAAGAAACATCAGAGGTGTAAGCATTACTTGAAGATCACTCAAATATTTAGTTCCATTCAAAACTTTACCATGATCATCTGTTAATATAATGAACACTACACATGCCACTTACCCATCTGACAAACCTGGCTACAATGAAGACTCCAGCCCTGCTCTGCATTTCTTACCAGCAAATGTTTCAAAGGATAGTCATGTTTGCTTTGAAAACCTTTTCAAAATAAAACCCTGCTTTGATTTTTCCTGTTTGAGAATTATAATGGTCTGTCCCCTTGAGCAATGTAGTGTTCACTGTGGGTGATATAGGTGCTTACGTACAGTGGTGCAGTTTTATTAACGATGGGTTTCCTCTCTTTCCCCTTCCCTTTCCAGAAATGGAATGTGAGTCAGACAAAGATTCGCATAATTTCAACAATAATATTCATACTGTTTGGCTGCGTGCTGTTTGTTGCTCTTCCTGCAGTTATATTCAAGCACATAGAAGGCTGGAGCACACTAGATGCCATTTACTTTGTGGTTATCACTTTAACTACCATTGGATTTGGTGACTATGTTGCAGGTAAGATTTCATCTTGACTCTTTACCTTATAATATTTTCCACAGCAATATATGTTCTGCGTTACTGTATTATTTTGGGACAGGCATGTCTTTGTTCTTGTGCCTTTCTCCCAGTTTTACCCTTTATCATTCTTGAGTCATTGTGCATGAGGGGGCCTGCCCTGACATTGATTTTGTGGCAGGCTAGAGACAGGAGGTGGGACAGTGAAATGCACTGTGCCTGTCTCTGCATACTCCATTTTTTCTCCTGTACTGTTAAAAGATACTTTACTTAATTTTTAGATAGATTATTTTTGTTCTTACAGATTGAGTGAAATACAAGAATTAATGCAATATTTTAGTCGGTTGAATATATTTTTTCAATTAGAATCACTTAAAATTACTCAGCCTGTGAAGTTATATGACAGTTTTTGTGTGCATCTCTTACTTTCAAAGTGTTATTCCAGAGCTCTGTTTCTGCTATTGAGATGTCTCTGTTGCTGTTGGATCCTGCTTCTGTGTTTGCTTTCTTTTGTTTGCTGTGTAGTATTTGTCCATGTGTGTTTTGTAATGTAAGAAGAAAGGTAGCACAACCCAAAGATAATATATCCAACTTTTGTGATTCTGTTAACCTGGATTGGATTGGTTGCAAATAACTTTGTCAAACTGAACTAAAAAAAAGCTTTGGCCAGTTCTCTGCATCAGCTTTTTTCTTGCAAGGATGTTAGAGGTGTTAGACCACTTCTCAGAATTCTGTGTTGAGGAAGTGTGTTGATCCGAATTAGTGATGTTTTGAGGTGAGGATTAGGGAATCAGAACTTTGTGCTCTGAGCCCAAGACTTGCTTTCATCAGCTTGATCTCATGCTTTTCTTGATGCAGCACCATCATCTCTCTTTCCTGAGATGCTTGTCTCCCACTCTTAAACTCTGTGCAAGGCAGAGATAGCTGAGAAAGGCATCAACTGAGCTGCTGTCAGTGAACTCTGTTGAAGGGAAGTGTTTCTAGTAGGCATCCACATGGTGTGGGCTCCTCTCATGTCCCATCTATAGCCATGCCATTGCATGAGCCCAAGTGCACCAAGATGAGAGTCTTGGGTTGAGTAGATTCTCCTAGTGACTTTCAGGCATGCCTGAAGCTTGCCTTGGTGGCAGGAATGTGACTGGTCTTGTCACTGGCAAAGGCTTTTCAGGTTGGTAAAGTCCCACAGAAACCTCTGAAATGTCTGAATTGTTTGACATATTAATAAATCATCTGGGTAAAATGGGAGGAAATTCAGTTAGTGTTGAAAATACTGAGTTGTTATGCAAGCTGTTTGAAAAATGAAGGCCATGTGAGAAGTTGCCAGAATTCTTTTAAATTATAGAACTGGGCTGCAAAATGACAAATGAAATACGTTTGGACTTTTACATAGTTTTTTCTGATGTTTCCATATTTTATCTGAATGTGTCTCACTGATTTCTCTCTTTTTCTCTTCCTTTCCCATATTGTTTCTCTTATTTACATTTTGTCTTCAAGAATTTGTGATTCTAGTCAGATTCTAACTAGCACAAAATAAAAAATTCATACTGTTTTCAAGCCAAGAGTCTGGGTGCTTTAAACTTTCATTGTGGAGGGGTACATGTATGTCAGAGAATAAAAATAATACTGTATAAAGGCCTGGTTATATTTACTGTAAGGCATTATGTGAAAAGGCTCTGACTAGAACACTGAGTACATTCATCATTACTCTCATTATAAATTTCCGTGGATTTTTCTATTTGTAGACCACTTGATATCTAATTTGTTCCTACCTCACGTAAAAACCTCTGATTTTTAACTTTACCAGGAAACACTCTCTCTTTCTACAGAATGTCCTTGTATTATATTGTTCTATAGCTTATGGCCTTTTATGCTTCACTTCATGTATATTCATTTATTTATTTTAAAGTTCCACTGTAAATGTGTGATGTCAAAATGTCATGAATGTTTTCTATTTTATTTTAGAGTAACATGCACAAGACTTGTATTTATATTGTAATATGTTATTGACAGTGTTTCAGTGTGTGGGAATTGGATTTGTACTTGCAAAAGTGATTCTTAAGAGGACAGGGTTAGATGACTATCTGCATCGTAACAGGGACATTAACATTGACACTAGACTGCATTTTGCCAGAGATGAAGTTGAAAATATTATCATCTTTGTGTGGACTAACATACTCAGTTTATGGCAGATAACTTTTCAAAATGCTTCATTTGTTTTCCAGTATGTAATTGTCTAGCTAAATAAAAACTCTGAAAAATAGGTGAGCTATATTGATTGTGCTTTGTATTTTGGAACTTAGTCATCGATGTGCACAAATGCTAAGCTATTTGAAGAACACTGACGTTGCAAGTTTGCAACAGAGCTGATAAAATTTAAGGGCTAGGTTTCCTTACCAGTTTTGAAGAACTGTGCAGAATCTTTTGCATGCTAACAAATTAGTAAGTTATCTTTATTATTTTTTTTTTTGCTTGTTTTTCTTTTAGCCAAGTCATAACTACCATGCAGACACCATTGATATGTTGTGGTAGACTTTATCTAGAACACACTTTTCTGAAAGTTTAGGAAAGCTGACTGCCATAAACAGAGGTTAAACAAGCATGCAAGGGTTGTCAGGACAGAATGAAGGTATTGCATCTGAAATTGCTGTGACTTTAGAGCATGGCATTCATGGTTGTGCTATGTCACAGTGAGGCATGCAGCTAGCAGAATGCCACTTCAGTCCACTTAGTGCCTGGATGTCAATGCATTTGGAAAAGACCTCACACTGACATTCATTTATTCATCTTTCTGTTTGTTTGTTTGTTTGTTTTTTCCTGGCCAGAAAGGCGTGTTTCTAAAATAATACTTAGAGTGAAAATTACCTTCTTCCACTCAGAATTTTAGTAAAATCTAAAGCAGAGTGCTGGGCAGTGGCACTTCAATTTGCAATTATAGTGAACTCTTTTACTAACAAAAATAAAACTGGCAATTCTTGTTGCTTATTAGAGCTCCATGGGATATTTCATGGCTGTGTCAATTTTGGCTAATAAAGTTCCCTCAAAAATCCGAAATTCCGAATAACTTGAAAATTTAGAAATATTCTGTTGGTTTTTATTCTGGGAACTGCCATCCCAGAGGAAAAACAGGTTTGGACACCCTACATAAAACCATCACATTTCTGATAACATGTATTTGGGTTAAAAGAGACATTTCTTACAATATCTGTCATGTTTCAATAACATGGACCTCCCTGCTTTCTGGCACCAAGAGAGTTAAAAGTTGAAGAGAAGCCCTGAAGAACTTTTAGGAGGTAAAAGAGAGAGTGCTTCTTGGTGGCTGTACCAAAAGGAAGCCAATAGAAGATACTGGGATTCAGGAATGTAATCACTTTAAAGGCTGTGCTGCAGGTTGTCAGAGTAGAAATTCTTGTAGAGCTTTCCAGAATTTTTTGACAAGTTTCTTCCCATTTTTACTGGAGAACAAGTATCCTGTTCCCAGAAATGCCAAAACATCCCCTTTTGTACTCAGAATTTAGGTTGCTATTTGAAGCCTGTAGAAATTTCAGATGCTGTTTCCACCAGCAAGAGAAGCCTTAAGGCAAACCTAAGGGAAAGATCACTGAAGATGCATGGAAGGAGTGAAAAGATGAAGAGCCTATGTAGTGCATGTTCAAGAAAACATATGAACAGCATTCCAAAAAGAAAAACCTTCACATTTCTTTGTCTTGTGAAAGGGTTTGATTTTTGTCATTTTTAGGGGTCAGAAGTTTATATTTTTTTAGAGAAATAACAATTTTTTGTAATTGAGGAAGTTTACTGATGTAGCCTTTCACAAAAAAGAAGAAACAGACTGTACTACAGCCTGCACTGTCTTAAGAAAATCAGGACAGAGTCTGATATCCCTTCTCTTGCTTTCAAGAGAAACCATTGACTTTACTACAACAGAAGAAAATCAAGCTGATATTATGAGTATTTAATGAAAGAGAAAAGTAAGAAAACTTTTCATGTCGAATGTGTCATTTTTCAGTATAATGAAAAATATTACTGGATACTAAAGTTAGAATTGAGGGGGGTGTGTGTGTGTATATATATTTATATATATTTATGTATAACACAACAATGTATTTTTCATATTGTCCCTATGTCCTGAAAGACAGGCTGATGAGGTAAAAGACTGGCCTGGCTGAACAGAGACCTGTGGCTGGAACTCAGGAACAAAAGGAGAGTTTATGGCCTTTGGAAAAGGGGGCAGGCCACTCAGAAGGACTACAAAGATGCAATGAAGCTATGCAGAGAGAAAGTTGGAAGGGCCGAAGCCCAACTAGAAGTCAATCTGGCTATGGCTTTAAAAGACAATAAAAAATGCTGCTTTAATTGTCCCGTTATACTCAGCACTGGTGAGGCAGTACCTTGAGTACTGTGTTCAGTTTTGAGTGCTGCAATACAAGAAAGACATTCAGGTGCTGGAGAGAGTCCAAAGAAGGGCGACAGAGCTGGTGAAGCTTCTTAAGACTAAGTCTTATGAGTAGTGGCTGAGGGACCTGAGGTTGTTTAGTCAGAAGAAAAGGAGGCTGAGGGGAGACCTTATTGCCCCCTACAACTGCCAGAAAGGAGGTTGTAGAGAGGTGGGTGTGGGTATCTTCTCACAAGTAACAACAAATAGCACAAGAGAAGATGGTGTCAAGTTATGCCAGGGGAGGGTTAGGTTAGACATTAGGAAAAACTTCTAAACTGAAAGGGTTATCAAAGACTGGAACAGTGGTTGCATCACCATCCTGGATGTATTTAAAAGCCATCTAGATATGGTGTTCAAGGACATGGTTTAGAAGTGGGCATGGCAGAGTTAGATAACAGTTGGACTCGATCTTAAAGGTCTTTTCCAACCTAAATGATTCTATGATAGTATGGTATGTGCAGACAAATCCTTTAACTGCAGTACGGATTGGAAGGTACAGTCAAATATTTCTAAAGGAGTTAATCTAACCTAAATTAGGTTAGATATCTAAAACTTGAATGAATTGAGTAGACGTCAGAAATATAAGTAGCACATCAGTAGTCTGTTTTAGAGTGGGGCATAATGATACTATAAGGTTCCACTGCAATCAGTCGGTTCAACAGATAAAAGGATTTTGCAAGTCTTCACTTTAAAAATGTATTTTTTTCGTTTGGTGTTTTTTTTCCTCCTTGTTTAAACTTGGATTTTTAGTTTAGTGCTTCTTTACTGTTTTGGACTGTAATTGAGTTTGATGTATTGCCACTGTAATACAGGTATCTGTGCCTGCATTGTATTGCTTGGCCTGAGACCCAGTTTGTAGAGTATTGAGATATTTTAGTCTCATTTAATGTCACCGAACTGGAACACTTCACCTGGTGGTCATAGCAGGCCAGCTGATTTGCTCTCTCCCCATGTGATATTACTTACTCAACAGAAAGAAATTGCTGTCATGCTGAGCAAGAGGCACATGTCAAGCATCCTGTAAGAGAGCTGTGTGCTCTCCCGCAGGCTCTGTGTCTTTTTTTGGCATTTGAAAGTGCTCTTTGCCACCTCAGGACTTCATGTCCGTGAGAAGGGCTGTCTGGTGTGAAGCATGCAGACTGCTTTAAGCTTAAGTCAGCATGCCGTGTCTTGCTCGATTTCTGTATAGGACAGCATGTAAGGAGTATTTTATAGCTGTGCTTTATATTCTGAAGCAGTTATCCATTTTCCACTGAGTGGCATCAAGTAACTCCTATGGCCTACTTACATTGTCTCTCACAGACAATGTTATCTTGTCCCAAGCATGCTGCTTTTCCACATCTCTGCACAAGCTAGCCTTTTTGAAGTCCTTGAAAGTAATGTCATTCAAGCTGCAGGGCTGAACCTCTGTATTTCTTTGGAGGGGCAAATGACATTTTTTGATTAAGCCCATTGGCCAGGTTTGTCACAACAAGGATGATGGGTAGCTGTTCATCATTCTGCAATTAAAACTATGTTTGTATTCAATCCCATTTCTATAACCAGAATAATTTGTATGGCTGATAATAAAGACATTTCCTGGTTTGAAGTGCTGACTTTTGAATAACTCAGAAGCTTATGCTGGTACGGCATTAAGATACTCAATGCCAATAGCACTTTCTATTCTTTGCTTTTACTTTCTGAACAAAGATGTAAACAAAACCAGACAACTTTGCGGAAGTAATTGCGTGTTTCTATTTTGAGCAAAGTTAGCTGTATAAAGAATGGGGAAAAGAGTGGTAAAAATAAAGAAAATTAATTACTTAAAACTTAATTTTTTAAAATGTAAATAAATAAAAAATATATTTAGAAGCCTGATCCAGTATTTGGTAAATGGAATCTGTCTGAAATCTTCTCTAATGTCATCCTTCAATAAAGCACAAAACTTTTCTGTTCAGTAAGGAGTATTTGTTTGGGCCATAAAACAACCTATGCCTTCCAAAATGTTGAAAATCCAAATAATTTAAAAGTTGCTTTGCAGATGTAAGAATAGTGGCAGGCGGGATAAAACCATCTTT
>NW_010209075.1:46949-52879 GCF_000695765.1 Mesitornis unicolor
TGAAGGTGGATGGGAAAGCTCTTTGATTTCTCATTGATTTCCAGGATCTTTGGATCAAATCTTTACCAGAAAATATCTTAGCAATAAACTGTGGCTCTTTTTTGTAAAAGTTTATGGCAGTGAGATTTCTAGGTAAAGGGTAAGCATATACCAGTTGAGAGAGATATTTCTTCTTTATGATTGTTGTAACCTATTTCAGATAGAGGACAAACAGAATTGGAAAAAAGTTTTGTCCCTTGGCCCACAGAATTGGTTTTGCCAAACAAACAACTAAATTCAGCTTCTTGATTCTCCTTATTTTGCTTCCTAAAGGGCTACATAAAATAATACGCTCTGCATGATAGCATTATTTAGTAAAAAATATGGTATGAAAAATCCATGTGAATGTATCAAGTTGATTTGCTTTTTACAGTGTTGCCAGTAAAATCATTAGATGAATTATCTCATACTTCAGTGCAAATGCATTTACCTATACATACTCATACACATTTATGTGAATTGTAAATCAATAGTTAATGAATTCCATTTGCTTTAAGTTCAGTTGACTTTTATGTTTTCCTACCGGTGTAATCCTATTTAATGACAGTCCCAGGTAACTGCATTATAGCACTCCATGACGTTTAAGTGTATTTGCTGAATGCCTCCAGTAGTCACTGGAGACAGTAGTTATCTCAGGACAAACATTCTGAGGTATGTCTGTCTCCCTGGTATTCCACTAAATCGGGGTCTCGCCCAAGGAGTCCTTGAAATTCATAAGCTCAACAGCTAATAAAGATTTTTAACTGTTAAGCCTTTTCCTACAAGGTTGTTGACCACCCCTTTCTAACTTTAGGAAATCTGAATTCCTTTGGGCATGACTAGATGGAGCCGTCTCCTGGCCAGACAGTAAAGAAAACTCATGATTGAATATGAATGTGTCCTCATTCCTGCCCTGGTAATTAACCTTGTCGTAAACAAATTAGGTATAAACTGTGAAGGAAATGCTCCCTGCAGACTGGCAGAGATAGGCTTCAGTTTATAAACTTTACACACCAAAAATTAGAAGTCAGCCAAGTAGATACATATAACATATATATGCTTCATAACATATTTTCTGGTCCATTGTAGGAAATGCTGAAGAAGGTGAACCATTGAGTGTGGCTCATTATTAGCTTCTGATAGAGCAAAGGCATGGTGGTAACCAACCACTTTTTGAATTACAACAAATTTTGGGCAAATCATCCCTTAAATTCTGTTTTACTGGATAGATGTGAGCTGGATGATGTTAATACATTGATTCATTACTGATAGTTAATTTGTCTTGGGGTGTGACATACTCTACCCTTTAGTGGCTGGTGTCCTCTGTTCCAGACAGAGCTCTGTCTTCTATCTTACTCGTGACTAGACAGCTGTTGAAGCATTTCCATTTTTACTATGTGGATTCATCTCTTTGGGCAGTTGAGTAAACCCCTACAACTCAACAATTTTTATTGATGCAAAGGCTCATGGACTTGAGAACAACAGCATTTCTGTGTATGAGGGCTTCCATACAAAGATAACCATCAGTAAAATTCTTTATTTGCATTTAATCTCTGTGGTGATTAGATAATAACCCCTAGGAAATAAACATTACTCTTCATGAGAATTAATCTTGTTACTGTAACAAGATGCTTGGTATTTTGGGCCAATTTTCCTTTGTTTCAGTGCAGCATACAGATACATAAAGCAACATATTATGTACCTGTAAAGACTACTTTAGTGTGCCGGAAAGGGTTTTACTGTAAGGTCTCTTCAATTGTGGGCAGATATGCACATGAGACTTCTACTCGCAGCAACCCAGACTAGGAGCCTAATTTTATTTGTGGTAACACAGCTGAATAGCAGGTTTAAGTCTTCTGTTTTATTGTACTGAAAGATATGAAATGTGAATTATTTTGTGTTGTCAAGAGCTCTGGATGAACATAACTCTTTTTATGTGAAAATAAAGCATCTGTTCTCTATAGCTGTATTGTACCTAAAAGCTCCATTACAGGCATCTCTGAAATTTATCCTTTTTTACTTTAACACTGGAAGGAAAGAAGTGACTAGTGCTTATGGCAATGGGATTGAATAAAAGATGGCTTCAGCTGACTTCTATTTTATTCAAGGGTTTTTTTAGTACGATCAGTTCAGCTCAAGTCCCTGCACCTTGGTTTCATCCTCTACAAAAATGGAGATAATAATGTTTGCCTACCTCACAGGGACACTTGCTAATGCAGGTGTTATTCTTTACTAGGGCTAAGGGATTAAGGTAAGTATTGAGATGTATATAAAAAATCCTTGCAATATCAGATTTCTTGGGACATGAGCACATTACATATTCCAGAGCAATACTTAACATTTGGTACAGCATTATTATTTGAAGCAAGTGGGATGTCCTTTCACTCAAGATGTCCTCAATGACCTCTGCCCTAAATAATGATATATCAGAATTTGAATCAGTTTGTGTTCATTTTTTAATTACTATGAATGATGAGCAATCATTGTCCAAAATTTGCATGCTTCAAACTGTGTTTTCAAGAATGGATGAACTTAGGTCATCATTTATTCAAATTCAACAAAATGTTTTGCTATGAATTTTTGCATGAGTAAGGAAATAGAAGTTGTAAGAACTATTTATTTCTCTATTTATTTAGGAAAATAATTAATTTTAAAACCGTTTTGCACATATAATTATTAAATCTGTTTTATTTTTAACTTTATTGTTTTTCAGGAGGATCAGATATTGAGTACCTAGATTTTTATAAGCCAGTGGTGTGGTTCTGGATCCTTGTTGGTCTTGCTTACTTTGCAGCTGTCCTCAGCATGATTGGAGACTGGCTAAGAGTCATATCAAAAAAGACAAAAGAAGAGGTAAGACCATTTTGAAAAGAGAATAAAGTCTACTTTTTAAAAATTTTGATTTTAAGTCAGGTGAACTTATAGCTGCTTTTGCTCTTAGGGCATATGTCAAAGCTGCTTATGTATGAAGTATATGCTGCAGCTGAAACTGCAGCAAAATTTGTAGCAGTGTAGTCAAACATACAGTGATGTTTTACATGTCTGTATATAAAGTTAGATTAAATGTATTATTAAATTAAATGTATATGTGCAATTGCACCTGACTTACAGGAAAAAAAAATTTAGACAGTAGAATGTAGGCCTTAATTTTTGAGGCAAAAATCATTCTGCTTTTGTTGTTTCTGTATGGGATGCAGGTATGCAGAGAAACTTACTAAATAACTAAATAGTTATATTCAAGATACCTTTGATAATTTTATGATGGTAAGAGAAAAGATATTTCATATTATGCAAGGTATTGAATTGAATTATTTAAATATGCCTGGGTGTATTTTACCTTCAGCAGCATGCAGTTGGGTGCATTGCTTTCAATTCAAATGTATTTTTACTTGTTAATGTGTATTTATCATTCCGATGATGCTACAGTATTTTACTTTAAATTTTGTCATTTAAGTAAATGTGCCGGTTTTGAAAATGTTAGAGGATAAATAAAATTTTCTTTGATTGTGCCTAGCACAGTTCATGTTTTACTAGAGTTTGAGAAAAAAATAAATTTTGTTTTAAGCAACATATTATTTCCCTCTAATTTAACTTCAGTTCCTCTGCACGCATCAGTTCATTTATGTTACTCAAATACAAAGACTCTAATTTCTTTTTGATGTAATAATATGTTGGTTACTGTGCAGTGGCCTATTACTTATATTGTTTTAAATTGTTTTTCTAGCTGTAGGGCACGGCATCAATGCCTAGATGGCAATCTAGGCAATCCTTGAGTTCCCAAAGACCTTGCTACAAAGGGTAGCTTATGCCCATGTACTTCACTTATTACAGACCCTCAGGGTGCCTGCCTTTTCTTGAGCAGAGGGCAGTGGTGATGGACACAGCAGGCAGCAGGATGTGAGCTGGGCATTTGGGCAGGATTAAGCCTGCTCTGTGAGGCAAGTGGGATGGGCAGCCCTTTTTCATTGCCTTTGCTAAGCTCATAGCTCTTCACAGAGGCAGTTTTGTGGCAGGTCTGTTGTAACTACACTTTTACCAGGCCTTTAATGAACACTTAGCTCTGAAGCAAAGGACATTAATTGATCAGTTTCATTTAGAGAGTATTATAATTTGCCCTTGTGCTGTAAATCTGAAAGGATATTTATAACTTGCCTTACACAGTGAGGTTAACTAGTGCCCTTCATGGATATGGAGCAGCAGGTATCACACAAGTGACCCTTTGCAAGTTTGTTTGCAGGATCACCATTTTGTTTTCTGGAAAAGCACTGAGGGCATCTTTAACACCCAACCTGCATGATTTACACCAGCTGCAGGGAATCCAGTAAATAACTTCAAATGCCATTTACTTGCATTGTTCTTCTTCATTATTTTGAACTTCAAAATTAGGTTGGTCTAGACCATTTTCCCCTCTGCACTAGGAAGAAGTAAGAGCTGGGCATACACTTGTAGTGTTTCCATTGTGCACCCTGCTAGCATCTAACCGTTCTCAACTTGGGGCATTTCCTAAACTGTATGTAGTTTCCCCAGGTTACTTGTTTCTGGATTCTTGAAAAAGTGTTGTATTATGACTGCGGGACTGTGCAAAAATACTTTGTTCAGGCTTGGTTTTGCTGCATTTCCTGAGACACTGGTGACACAGTTGAGTTCTTCACACTACTTCCTAGGATTAATCTGGTCTTTAATCTCACTTTTCTCATGTTCTTCTCTCTTATTCAGACAGTTAGATCTCTGGATAAGATCCTATCTTGACTGTATAACTGTATATAGCACACCGAGGATTTAATCTTGTTTAGAGTGTCTCATTATCCATATTATTATAATATCATAATGTATTAAAAATGTTTGAATTTTATAACATCGTGTTTTTATTTTATCCATTGTGCCATGCCAAACTTTATTTACTCAGGCACCAGAAATGTATGCCCTACTTCATCTTTCCATTCTTTCTCACCTTTGTACCCTAAACAAGCATATTCATTTTCTCTACAGAAAGGAAAACCTAATTCTTGAGAATTCTTGAGATTTGGATATAACCAAGTGTCTCAAGTGTGTTAGGTTAGGTTAAAGACAGACATAACAGAATTCGTACCATTTGTTCAATTAATCATATGCCTGATGTTCAGAAATTTTCCCCTACTTGTCAAACCATTGCTCAGGCATGTCTGAAAAAATAACAAAGAAAATTAAGTTAAAAAATGCTACAGTTTTAAAAATTATGGAAAACACTTTGAGAGCTGAATTATGGCATAGCACAAATTGTGTTCTAGTTAGAAAATACGAAAAATTATTTCTGTATTCTATCCTAATGATACATTGTAGGAAGAAAATTGTATATAAATATATTGCATTTTGCTATAAGATTCGCTGTGTTTGAACAGTATCATTGTACAAATATTCACTTTACAAGTAGCATTCTATGATAAAAACTGCTGCTCTTAACTCATCTTTACTATCTGCTTAGGAAAATTTGAGTTAAGAAGCTGAGGGAGTTCAGTGGAAATGTAGTCATCAAGTCTCCTCTATGCCAGCAGAAGCCAAAGGAGACTCTGAATTTCTTCTGGTTTTTTTCAGTTAAACTTAAATTTATGATGGTCTGTTCAACTTCTATGGATGCAGATTATAGGAGAGGAACCTATCTGGAGTTCAAATAGTCAAAATCAGTGCAATGGAAAAAATCCTAGTTCTAAGCATGTTTTTAACTCTCTTTTAAGGAAATATTCTGTCAGTCCTTGGGGATATAGCTCATTATACCTAAGGTACCTTTGAAATTAGAAACCATGTTATATACTGAAATCTACTGAGATTGACAGAGACTATGATAAAATCTACAGGACCATAATTAATGCACTCTGAAAGCTTCCTACTTCGTAGGAAATATATGACTGTTGTGGTTTAGGGCTGGGCCGGCCACT
>NW_010209076.1:0-906 GCF_000695765.1 Mesitornis unicolor
CCTGGAAATGGGGTTTTTGGACCAATTTACCCCACAATGACCAAAACATAGTGGTTTTGGGACCAATTTAGGCCAAAATGACCCCAAGAATGGTGCTTCTGGACTAATTTAGCCCAAAATGACCCCAAAAACGACCACATCTGTGTCTGGAAATGGGGTTTTTGGACCAATTTAGCCCAAAATGACCCAAAAATGGTGTTTTTGTACTAATTTAGCCCCAAATTACCCCAAAAACGACCCCATCTGGGCCTGGAAATTATGTTTTTGCACTAATTTAGCCCCAAATGACCCCAAAAATGGTGGTTTTGGACCAATTTAGCCCCAAATGACCCCAGAATTACCACATCCGGGCCCTCTGTGCCTGGAAAAGGGATTTTGGACCAATTTAGCCCAAAATGACCCAAAAATGGTGTTTTTGTACTAATTTAGCCCCAAATTACCCCAAAAACGACCCCATCTGGGCCTGGAAATTATGTTTTTGCACTAATTTAGCCCCAAATGACCCCAAAAATGACCCCATCTGTGCCTGGAAATGGGATTTTGAACCAATTTACCCCAAAATGACCAAAAAATAGTGGTTTTGGGACCAATTTAGCCCCAAATGACCCCAAAAATGACCCCATCTGTGCCTGGAAATGGGATTTTGAACCAATTTACCCCAAAATGACCAAAAAATAGTGGTTTTGGGACCAATTTAGCCCCAAATGACCCCAAAAATGACCACATCTGGGCCCAGAAATGGGGTTTTTTGGACCAATTTAGCCCAAAATGACCCCAAAAATGACCACATCTGTGCCTGGAAATGGGATTTTGGACCAATTTAGCCAAAAATGACCCCAAAAACGACCACATCTGGGCCTGGAAATGATGTTTTTGCACTAATTTAGCCCCAAATGACCCCAAAAA